>NC_137787.1:149154549-149429549 GCF_963383645.1 Muscardinus avellanarius | reverse complement strand
AGAGTTTAGTCAATTGAGGGTTTTCCACATTACCCCCTCCTCAATAAAAATGACAGATTACATTCATTCACATCTTCACAGTTTGATTTCATTTTGTAAAAACCCAGGAAGTCTTTGTGGTAAGTAAATCCTGGGGACTCTCATGTATGACCCTTATCAGTGTGTTTCCTGAAATTGTGGTCAAATAGTCCCTAAAAGATTCATCCAATTCTTAAGTTTCTCTTTGCATTAGAATTGTAGTAGATGTAGTTTACAAGTAATAAATCTAAGTCGTAAACCTGGTTGTGGTAGCACTAGCCTATAATCTCAGTACTTGGGAGGCTTGAACAGGAGGCTCGCAAGTTCTAGACCAGCCTCAGCAGCTTAGTGAGACTCTCAGAACCTAGAAGACTGTTTCAAAATAAAATATAAAAATGGGCTGAGTAGCTTGTAATCCCAGCATTTGGGAAGCTGAGACAGGAGGATCATGGTTCACGGACAGCCTCAGCTACTACTTAGTGAGGCCCTTTGCAACTCAGTAAGACCCTGTTCCAAAATAAAGAATAAAAACTAGGGCTAGGGGTGTAGCTTGGAGGTAGAATGCCCCTGGGCTCCATCCCCAGCACTGCAAAAAAAAAAAAAAAAAAAAAAAAACCAGAAAACTGTCCCACTAATCAAATAGTAGTGTGAAAGAGAAATAATACTCACTTAATAATTGTAAATGACAGAGGTGTTATATTAGAATTACTTCCAAGTAGAATTGATAACTAACATAACTATTAAAATCTGTTGAGCAGAATCCAAATGGGAAAAACCTGATGATTTCATTCCACACCCTGGTGATAAGCTTTCTAGTAAGGTCAGTGAAAAGTCACTTGGTACCCTACAAGAATCCAAATTACCTGACTCACCTAGTGATTCTGATGAGGAACCGCAAGCAAAAGAAGTCTTCTCTACAGAAAGAAAAAAGATACAAATAAAGTTTAAGGTAGGTTCTTGATTTACTTTTCACAAAAATTTATCACTTTATAATAAAGTTTTACAAACTCTCTTCAGTCTTCTGGTATCAAATAAAAATCAAGCTACGATATATTTGATTGTCCTCACCATCCTTGATTTTACTTTCTGTGGTATTAGTTACCAATAGTCAACCAAGTTTTGAAAATATGAATTGAAACATTACAGAAATAACTCAGAATTCTGTTGTTGTTATTGTTGTTTTTTGTTGTTGTGTGTTTTTTTGTTGTTATTGTTGTTATTTTGTGGTACATGTGGTCCTGGGGATTGAACCCGTGGGTTTTCTAACTCTGGACTACACCCCTAGCCTTATTTCATTATTTTTTAATTTATTGATTTACTTATTCTGTGTCTGTGTGTATGTGAACTGGAGATTGAACCCAGGGACATTCTACCTCTAAACTACACCTCCAGCCCTATTTTATTTTTATTTATAGGTTGATGAGAGTCTTACTATTTGCTGAGGCTCTCCTCAAACCTGCAATCCTACTGTCTCAGCCTCCCAGCTACTAGGATGACAAGTGTGCACCAGGATGCCTGGCTCACAACTCCTAAGTTTTAAATTGTATGCCAACTGAGTGCATGATGAAGTTTCTTTGACTACAACATTATATTATTGCATTTAATCTCTTATTATTTCTGATTAATTAATTGAACTTTATCATAGAAATGCATATATAGGAAATAATATAGTATATATAGGGTTTAGCACTATCCATGGCTTCCCATGCCTACTGGGAGTCTTGGAATGTATCCCTAAGGATAAGGTGGAGATGGTATATTTTGGCAACTGAGCAAGTGATTGTACCATTTGCTAATACCTATTAGAGAGCAAGATACTTTTTTGTTGATTTTGGTCTTTTTTATTTTTAAGTTGTCAAGGCTGGCTTTGAACCTGCGATCCTCTTATCTCAGCCTTCCAAGTACTGAAATTACAACCATGCACCACTACACCTGGCTTTGTTAGGAGGGCTTTTTTTTTGTACTGAGGATTGAACCTAGGGGCATTCTACCTCCAAATAAATTCCAACTGGGCATGGTATTACACATTTGCAATCTCTGTGATACTTGGGAAGCTGAGATATAAAGATTACAGATTCAGCCGGGTGTGGTGGTGCACACTTGTAATCCCAGCATTTAAGAAGCTGAGACAGGAGGATCCTAGTTCGCAGACAGCCTCAGCTACTTAGGCCCTCTGCAACTCAGTGAGACCTGGTTTCAAAATAAAGAATAAAAATATAGGGCAGGTGTGTAGCTCAGAAGTCGAATGCTCCTGGGTTCCATCCCCAGACCCACAAAAAAAAAAAAAAAAAAAAAAAGATTACGGATTCAAAGCCAGCCTCAGCAATTTATTGAAAGTCTGGCTTAAAAATGAAAAATCTAAGCCAGGCGTGGTGGCACACTCTTGTAATTCCAGCATTTGGGAGGCTACGACAAGAGGATCAAGGTTCGTGGACAGCCTCAGCTACTTAGGCCCTTTGCAACTCATTGAGACCCTGTTTCAAAATAAAGAATAAAAAAATAGGGCTGGGGTATAGCTGGGTGGTAGAATGCCCCTGTGTTTCATCCCCAGTACCGCAAAAAAAAAAAAAAAAAAAAAAAAAAAAAGAAAGAAAGAAAAGAAAAATTTAAAAAAAAGAGCTGAGGAAGTCGGACATGGTAGTAAGTACATGCCTGAGGATCACTGGTTTGAGGACAGCTTCAGCAAGTAGTAAGACTCTCATCAACCTGGCAAGACCCTGTTTCAGAATAAAGAATAAGCCAGTTGTGGTGGCACACACTTGTAATCCCAGTACTTGGAAGGCTAAGATAGGAGGATTGCAGGTTCAAGGCCAGCTTCAACTACTTAGGCCCTCCACAATTTAGTGAGACCCTGTTTCAAAATAAGTAATAAAAAACAGGGCTGGGTATGTAGCTTGGAGGTAAAATGCCCCTCAGGTCAATCCTCAGTCACACACACACACACACACACACACACACACACACACACACACACACGGGGTGATGGCGCACGCTTGTAATCTCAGCATTTGGGAGGTTGAGACACAGTAGTCGCAGTTCATGGCCAGCCTCAGCTACTCACTGAGGCCCTTTGCAGCTCAGTGAGACCCTGTTTCAAAATAAAGAATAAAAAATAGGGCTGGGGTATAGCGTGGAGGTAGAATACCCCTGGGTTCCATTCCCAGTACCACACACACCAAAAAAGATAAAGAATAAAAAAATTTTTTTAAAAAGGGATTGAAGCCAGGCATGGTGGCGCACGCTTGTAATCCCAGCATTTGGGAGGCTGAGATAGGAAGATTGCAGTTCACAGGCTGCCTCAGCTGCTTAGGCCCTCCGCAAGTCAGTGAGTCCCTGTTTCAAAATAAAGAATGAAAAATAGGACTGGGGGGGTGTAGTTCAGAGGTAGAATGCCCCAGGATTCAATTCCAGTACTACCCTCCCCCCCCCAAAAAAAAAGCTGAGGGTATAGCTTAGAGGTAGAATGCCCAAATGTTCAATCCCCATCACCAAAAATATAAAAAGTGCTGGGTGTGGTTGCGCAGGTTTGTAATCCCTGAGCTTGGGAGCTGAGATAGGAGGATCGCACAGGTTCAAAGCCAGCCTCAGCTACTTAGTGAGGCTCTCAGCAACTTAGTGAGACCCTGTTTCCAAATAAAGTGTAAAACAGGTCTGGGAGTATGGCCCAGAGGTAGAAAAGCCCCTGGGTTCCACCCCCCAATACCACACACACAAAAAAATAAATAAATAAAAATATTTATAATGATTTACTTGGAAGGTACCTTGTAGATTACAAATTCTCAAAAGGGGTTTGGGGTACAGCTTAAGTGGTAGTGTACATCTGGATGCAATTCAGAGTGCAAAAAAATGGGATACAATGTAAAGTGAGGCCACTGTTGGATGTTTGGATATGTGTGTTAGGTGAGAAAGCAAAAAAGAGAAGAGCCCTTTTAATTTTTTAGATTTTTTTTGTCGTATTGGGGATGGAACCCAGGAGTATTCTACCTCCGAATGACACCCCCAGCCCTTTTTTTTTTTTTTGCAGGTCTGGGGATGGAACCCAGGGACATTCGACCTCCAAGCTCCACCCCCTGCCCTATTTTTTGTTCCTTTTTAAATTTGAAACGGGGTTTTACTAAGTTTTGGAGGGCCTCACTAAGTAGCTAAGGCTGTCCTCAAGCCTTCAGTCTCAGCCTCCTGAATGCTGGGATTACAAACATGCACCACCATGCCTGCCAGCCCTATTTTTTTTTTTTTCTTTATTTGGAAACAGGGTCTCACTGAGTTGCAAAGGGCCTAAGTAGCTGAGGCTGGCTTTGAACCTGTGCAATCCTCCTGTCTCAGCCTCCCAAATGCTGGGATTACAAGCATGCACCACAACGCCTGGCAGAAGAGGCCTATTTACATGTCCTTAATTGTACAACTCATGACATTAATACGATCATGTCATTTTTAAAAGCAGCACTGGAAGGCTATTAACCTTTTAGGCATAATAAACTACTTGAGCATTAAAGTGTTTCTGTGCACATTTATTGCATTATGTGGACATTTAAACTATTAAGTGAGTATTAATGTATTATTAATGAATCTGTAACAGGATTTTTAAGAGAAGTTAAAAAACTTTGGAGCCAGGTATGGTGGCACACACTTTGTAATCTGAGTACTTGGGAGGCTGAGACAGGAGGATCACAGGTTCGAGGCCAGCCTCAACTACGTAATGAGGCCCTCCTCAATTTAGTGAGACCCTGTTTCCAAATAAAATAGGGACAGGGATGTAGCCCAGAGGTAGAATGCCTGAATTCAATAACCAGCACCAAAAAGGGGAAAAAAATGGTTTTGGTCTTATCCTACCAGTTTTGCTTAAACTATGTTATTTCTTGACTTTTAAATTTCAGGAAAAAAGTAAAAAAAGTGATAAAGGAAGTGTTCCAGAAATACAAAAAGTAAAAAGTACCTCAAAGCAGAAGCCATCCAGTCCAAAGAAAGAAAAATCCAAAACTCTGCAAAAACCAACTGCATATGGAGAATGGCAAGAAATTAAACAAGAGGTTGAGTCTCAGTAAGTACATAACCATAATCACACTGTTCTTGCAAATATTATGCATCCCAGTAATTCCACACATTGCAGCCATTTAATTCAAGGATTCTGTGCTTACTGTAAGTGTAGTAGCTCAAAGCCAGACTTGGTGGTACACGCTTGTAATCCCGGTGTTTAGGAGACTGAGACACGAAGATCACGGTTCGCAGACAGTCTCAGCTACTTAGTAAGGCCCTTTGCAGCTCAGTGAGACCCTGTTTCAAAATAAAGAATAAAAAATAGGGCTGGGGGTAGAGCTCGGAGGTACAGGGTCCCTGGGTTCCATCCCTAGTACCACAAAAAATAAGTAAAAAATAATAATAAATCAATAAATAAAAGCATAGCTGAGAGACTAGGGATGGAGTACTTAGCACAGAGGCACTGGGTTTAGTTCCCAGCACCAAAAAATAAAAAAGCTCATTTCTTTTATTTCAAGTCAGGTATGGTGGCACACACTTGTAATCCCAGTACTTGGGAGGCTGAGACAGGAGGATCACAGGTTTGAGGATAGCTTTAGCAAGTAGTGAAACTCTCATCAACCTAGCAAGACCATGTTTCAAAACAAAATAATAAAATATGGCTGGGTGTGTAGCTCAGAGGTAGAATCCCCCTGGATTCAGTCCCTAGTACCACCAAAAAAAAAAAAAAAAAGTAATAGTTACTTTAAAAAGTGAGGCTCTCAGCAATTTAGTGAGACCCTATTTCCATATAAAGTATAAAATGGGTCTGGGAGTATAGCCCAGAGGTAGAAAAGCCCCTGATTTCCACCCCCAGCACCACGAAAAATAAATGAATAAATAAATAAATACTTTACCACTTTATAGACAAGGAAACTGAATCATGGAAGATTAAATGATTTTCTAAGTGCTCACTGTCTTTCATAATCATAGAGCCAGTACTCAAACCTGAGTCTCTCTACCAGAGTCTAGATTCTGTCCATAATCTGCTGGAGAAGAGAGTGATACTGTCACTAGCTGATGGCCTACCTATGGTTTTATATTCACATCAATCAAGAAGAGAAATTCTAGCTCTGGGTGTGGTGGTGCACACTTGAAATCCCAGCATTCGGGAGGCTGAGACCGGAGGATCATGGTTTGTGGGCAGCCTCAGCTACTTAGTGAGGCCCTCTGCATCTTAGTGAAACCCCGTTTCAAAATAAAGAATAAAAAATAGGGCAGGGGGTATAGCTCGGAGGCCAAATGCCCCTGGGTTCCATCCCCAGACCTGTTAAAAAAAAGAAAAAAAAGAGAAATTCTATAGGCTAAAGAGAACATTGCTATAGGTAAAATAAATGTGTCATCTATTCATATCTGTAAGAGAGAAAACATTTATTTTCTCACCCATCCATAGGATCATGGCTGAGATCTTTATAACAAATACTTTTTTTTTTTTTTTTTTTGGTGCTACTAGGGTTCCTGGAAACCTGTCTACCTCCAGTCTACACTCCCAGATATATATATATATATATATATATATATATATATATATATATATATATATATATATAAAATTTTCTCTCTGTGTGTGTGTGTGTGTGTGTGGTGTACTGGGGTTCTTGGGCTACACTCCCAGACCTGTTTTATACTTTTTTTTTTTTTTAATTTGGAAACAGGGTCTCTTAAGCCAGCAAGGCTGGCTTCAAACCTGCGCAATCCTCCTGTCTCCGCTTCCCAAGCAGGGGGATTACAAGCGAGCACCACCACACCCAGCAACAAAAGACATCTTAAAGAGAAAAGCCTACAAATTAATTTGAATGGCATTGGAAGCAAAGAAACAGGGAAAAATTGTGTGTGTGTGGCACTGAGGATTGAACTCAGGGGCATTCTGCCTCAGATCTATACCTCCAGCCCCATTTTATTTTTATTTGGAAACAGCATCTCACTAAGTTGCAGAGGGCCTCACTAAGTAGTTGAGGCGGGCCACCAACCTGTGATCCTCCTGTCTCAGCCTCTCAGGTACTGGGATTGCAAGTGTGTGCTACTAGGCCCACTGGGAAATCTTATTTTTGTTTAGATTTGATAAAGGGTGATCAGTTGTATAAAAATATGACCCAATGGTAATAAACTGGAAACACTCAGCAAGGCCTATTGGCTCGGATCCTTCATGTGTGCACGCCTTTGTTCTTTTCTTCTGGGTATAGGGAAGATTTCTCTGAAATGAAGGTCTCAAGTCCTACTTTAGGGTAAAGTCAGAGAATTCTTTTAAGGCCTGCTTCAAGGGGAGAATAGTGAGGAAGATCAGAGATACCTTCCTGCCTCTGCTGCCTTCTCAAATGGCAAGGTGTTATATATGGGGGTAGTGTATACTGGAAGGGGCACGATTTTAAAATTATTTGGACAAAAAACTAGTTTGCAAGTCAGGTGTGGTGGTGCATGCTTATGCTCCCAGTACTACTTGGGAGGCCGAGACAGGAGACCCTCCACAACTTAGTGAGACCCTGTTTCAAAGCAAAGAGTAAAAATAGGGCTGGGGATCTAGCTCACAGATAAAATGTCTCTAGGTACAACCCTAAACATCATACACACAAAAAAGCTTGTTTGCAAAATCCCCATTTTTAAGCCAATTATGGTGGTGCACGCTTGTAATCCCAGCATTTGGGAAGCTGAGACAGGAGGATCACAGTTTGCGGACAGCCTCAGCTACTACTTAGGCCATTCGCAACTCAATGAGACCCTGTTTCAAAATAAAGAAAAAAAAATAGAGCTGGAGGCGTAGCTCAGAGGTAGAATGCCCCTGGGTTCCATCCCCAGTATAGAAAACAAAACAAAAAACCATATTCCTATATTAGGGTGGTTGCTGTAATTCCAGTATTTGGGAGGCTGAGACAGGAGGATTGTAGTTTTGAAGACAGCCTCAGCTACTTAGGTCCTCTACAACTTAGTGAGACCCTGTTTCAAAATAAAGAATAAAAATAAGGCTGAGGGTGTGTTTAGCTTGGAGGTAGAATGCCCCTGGGTTCCATCCCTAGTACTGCAAAAATAAATAAGCACAAGCATTCTCTAAGATTGTGTGTCCTTTGTGCAGTGGAAATACAAGACTTTTCTTGGTCTGTGCCCACATTACTAAGAGGTCAGTCTCTTCAGTAAAATTGTAAAATCAGTCTTTTTAAAGTTTACTACTAGCCGGGCGTGGTGGTGCACGCTTGTAATTCCCACGCTTGGGAGGCAGAGACAGGAGGATCGTGCAGGTTCGAAGCCAGCCACGTGTTCTGGCTTAGGAGACTCTGTTTCCAAATAAAAATATAAAATAGGTTTGGGAGTGTAGCCCGAAGGTTGAAGGGCTTCCAGGAACCCCAGAACCACCAAAAATAAAAAAAATAAAGTTTACTACTAGCCGGGCATGGTGGCGCACACTTATAATCCCAGCATTCGGGAGGCTGAGACTGGAGGATCATGGTTTGCGGGCAGCCTCAGCTACTTAGTGAGGCCCTCTGCAACTCAGTGAGACCGGTTTCAAAATAAAAATAGGGCAGAGGGTATAGTTCCGAAGTATGTAAGTAAGTAAGTAAGTAAGTATAAGTAAGTAAGTAAGTAAATAATAAAGTTTACTACTAGCCCAGCGTGGTGGAGCACGCCTATAATCTCAGTACTTAGGAGGCTGAGATAGTAGGATCACATGTTCAGGGATAGCCTCAGCAAGTAATGAGAATCTCATCAACCTAGCAAGATCCTGTTTCCAAATAAGAAATAAAATTGAGCTGGAAGTGTAGCTCTACAAAGGTAGAATGCCTCTGGGTTCAATCCCCGGTACCTCAAAAATAAGAAGTTTACTACTGCAAAATGACCACCTTCTAACTTTGTACCACTATGATCATGGAAAAGGTAGTTTGGGGGTTTGTAGGTTATATGCAAACTTTGTCTTACTCTGTCAAATAATGGTTTTATTTTTCTCTTCCTGTTCCAGTGAGGAGGTAGATTTGGAACTTCCAAGCCCTGAAAATGAGTATTTGTCAACCTCAGAAGCTGATGTTGGGGAACCCAAAGTGGTATTTAAAGAAAAAACAGTTACTTCTCTTGGAGTTGCAGCAGATGGGGTGGCCCCAGTTTTCAAAAAAAGGAGAATTGAAAATGGAAAATCTAGAAATTTAAGGCAACGAGGTGATGATCAGTAATTTAAAAAACTTCTGTGTGTGCATTTTTGGATGGAATGGAGACCTTTAGCTCTTAAAGCTTCTCTGTATTTGTTTCTAAGTACTCTGATGCTAAAAATTTAGATTTATTCTAAATGTATTTTAATGTGAATTAAAATAAATCTTTTCATGTGAAATTTATTTTTGTTCCTAAAAATGGAAGCCTACCACATTGCATTGTAATACAGTGTATTATGTTCAGTGTCTAAAGATTGTTAATTGTGTTGTAATTTCAGATGCTATGTATCTGTTATTTAAACATGGAACTCTAAGACCCACTCTTAGAATTTATATGAAAATACTTATCCTGCATTAAAAATGCATTTTATTTTTTAGCCAGGCATGGTGGCGCACGCTAGTAATCCCAGCATTCGGAAGGCTGAGACAGGAGGATCAAGGTTCGCAGACAGCCTCAGCTACTAGTGAGACCTGTTACAAATCAACAAGATCCTATTTCAAAATAAAAAAATAAAAAATAGGGCTGGGGGTGTAGCTCAGAGGTAGAATATCCCTGGGTTCTATCCTTAGTACCACAAAAAAAAAAAGTGTTACTTTAGCCAAGGTTGCACTAGCACGTCTGTAATCCCAATACTTGGGAGGTTGAGACGAGAGGATCACAGGTATGAAGACAGCCTCAGCAACTTTAGAGAGATTCTTAGCAATCTACCAAGACCCTATTTCAAAACCAAATAAAAAATAAAAAAGAAGCCGGGCATGGTGGCGCATGCTTGTAATCCCAGCATTTGGGAGGCTGAGACAGGAGGATTGCGATTCAAGGACAGCCTCAGCTACTTAGGCCTTTTGCAACTCAGTGAGACCCTGTTTCAAAATGAATAAAAAATAAGGCTGGGGGTGTAGCTCAGTGGTAGAATGTCCCTGGTACAGCAAAAAAAAAAGGGCTGGGGGTGTAGGTTGGAAGTCGAATGCCCCTATATTTAATCCCCAGTACCACACACACACAAAGCATCATCACGTACTAATATTAGCTATTTTTTGAGAAACAAGAATTAGGCCACATAAGATTGAGAGCCCGTTGAGAATCCAGTTCTGAAGAGTCTATTAGAAGGCTGATGTTTAAAAATGTTTGCAAGCCGGGCGTGGTGGCGCACACTTGTAATCCCAGCATTCAGGAGGCTGAGACCTGAGGATCGAGGTTCATGGACAGCCTCAGCTACTTAGTGAGGCCCTCTGCAACTCAGTGAGACCTGGTTTCAAAATAAAGAATAAAAAATAGGGCAGAGGGTGTAGCCCGGAGGTCGAATGCCCCTGGGTTCCATCCCCAGACCCACACACAAAAAAAAGTTTACAGCCAAGCATGGTGGCACATGCTTATAATCCCAGTACTTGGGAGGCTGAGACAGGAGAATCGCAGGTTCTCTGTCATTCTCTTGGCAGTTTAGCAAGGCCCTCCACTAACTTAGTGACACCCTGTTTCAAAATAAAATAGGTCTGGGAGTGTAGATCGGAGATAGAATGTCCCTGGGTTCAATCCCCAGTACCACCAAAAAAAAAAGTTTGCATATTGACTGACGCTATTCGATTTAAGGTCAAATGCCAGACCAGGAGCAACTCAGGTACTTCAGATGTAGAGCTTAAAAATGGAGCAGCCAGTACTTGGGAGGCTGAGACAGGAGGATTGCAGGTTCACGGCCAGCCTCAGCAGTTTAGCAAGATTTTCAGTAGCTTAGGGGGGAGATTGTTTCCAAATAAAATGGAGCTGAGGGTGTGGTTCAGAGATTAAATGCCCCTGGTTTCAAGTCCACAGTACCACAAAAAAAAAAAAAAAGCAAAAACCAGACCAAAAGCCAGGCATGTTGGTGTGTGCTTGTAATCCCAGCATTTGGGAGGCTGAGATAGGAAGATTGCGGTTCACAGACAGCCTCAGCTACTACTTAGTGATGCCCTTTGCAACTCAGTGAGACCCTGTTTAAAAAAAAAAAGACTAAAAAAATAGGGCTGGGGGTATATCTGGAAGGTAGAGTGTCCCTGGGTTCCATCCCCAGTACTTAAAAAAAAAAGAAACAACCAGACCAAAGATTTGTATTTGCCCCCAGTTCAGTCAAATAAACTTTACTTAAGCATTTTAGCTTTGAGTGAGGCATTAGACCAAGAACCAGGGATATAAAAACAAATATATCCCAGTTCTTTATTCATATTCTAGCACAGTCCTTTTTTCCCCAGCTCTACACTCTGTAGCCGCAGTGTAAACATACGAGAAAATATTTTTATGGCTCATTTAAAGCAGTGTAGATATAGGCTTAAAGTAAATAAGTAATGTCTCTGACTTCAGTAAAAGTTTGTAGTGTTCACTTAGAAAAATTTTCCATTTTCTAGTTAAATTTCTTAAAAAGTATAATTTTCTTATTTAATCTATTTGAAGTAGGTATCCCTTTATTTTACTAATTCTTAAAATTATATTTTTCATAAATTGTATGGTGTTTAACTTTAGTAGTAAATATTTGTCTTTTTACAACTACTGGTATATATGTAAGAAAACAGTAGCTTATTAAAAACTTCATGAAAGTATACTTAATACTGGATTTTTTTCCTAACTGATCAGTCACTTAGTGTTCGCGAAATAACATCCGGAGATCTGTCTGTACATTTGCTCCTACTTACTTGCATACTTCCTGAATGAAAAGACCTAAACTTTCTGCCCCATTATGAGGAAATATTTTAAATAGTTTGGTAGTTCATTTGTGATGAAATTGAGCAATATGTGTTGGTCTTTTACAGTTCTTCTGGAAAAGATATTAATTATAAGTGGGAATGCTCTTATATTTTGCCCTCAGCTGGGCATGGTGGTTCACATTTGTTATTCTATTACTTGGGAGGCTGAGACAGTAGAATCGCAGGTTTGAGGACAGCCTCAACAAATGAGACTCTCATTACCTACTGAGACCCTGTTTCAAAATAAAATAAAAATGGGGCTGAGGGTATAGCTCAGAGGTAAAATGCCCCTGGGTTCAATCCACACTGCTGCACACACCAAAAGTTTATACTCATTTAGCTCCTACAAAATGATGAAGACATTTTTTAAAACTACTTATTCTCATTTGTATGAAGTACTTTCTCTATCTCTCTCCTCTTCCCTTTCCCTCTTTTTTTTTCTTTTTTCTTTTTTCTTTCTTTTGTGTGTGTGTGTGTGTGTGTGTGTGTGTGTGTGTGTGTGTGTGTGGTTGGGGATTGGAGCTAGGGGTATTCTACCTCTGAGCTACACTATCCAGCCCTTTCTATTTTTTTTTTTTTTGTCGAAACAGGGCCTGATTAGGTTGCAGAGAGTTTTGCTAAAGTGCTGAGGCTGTACTCAAATTTGTGATTCTCGAGTCTCAGCCTCCCAAGTACTGGGATTACAGGTGTGTGCCCAGCTTGAAGTACTTCACATGATGGATTTTGTTTATTTTTAAGAGATGGGATAATCTCAGTACTTTAAAGGGTGACTTATCACCCTCTAAAGTCAGCTTCAGCAACTTAGTGAGACCCTCAACAACTTAGCAAGACCCTGTTAAAAAATAAAAAATTTAAAAAAAAAAAGGAGCTGGAGATGCCAGTCATGGTGGCGTGATCCTGTGATCCCAGTACTTGGGAGGTTGAGAAAGGAAGATCACACATTCAAAGACAACTTCAGCAAGTAGCAAGACTCTCATCAACCTATTGAGACCGTTTCAAAATAAAAATAAAGCCTGCCAAGTATTGTGTGCATGTGTGTCACTATTTACACCATGATGTGAGACTATAATGCACCAGTAAAAGTATATTGAAAATAAAAAATAGGGCTAGGTGTTGTAGCAAGTTGCTGCTACCAGGGATGGTGATGTTAGAAATGCTCTCAAATGACATGGAGTCAGAATTATTGGAAGCAGGGCAGCTGGGGGAGACAGAAATCTCAATCTCATCCAACCAGTGCCTTCTTTTATTTTTATTTATTTATTTATTTATTTATTTATTTATTTATTTATTTATTTATTTGCAGGTCTGGGGATGGAACCCAGGGCATTCGACCTCCACGCTACATCCCCTGCCCTATTTTTTATTCTTTATTTTGAAATAGGGTCTCACTGAGTTGCAGAGGGCCTCACTAAGTAGCTGAGGCTGTCCACAAACCTCAATCCTCAGGTCTCAGCCTCTCGAATACTGGGATTACAAGCGTGTGCCACCACGCCCCGCTCTTTATTGGTAGTTTTTAACCAAAACATTACAGAAAATGATTAATCACAGGAGCCAGTAAATCAATCATAGGGTGAATGAAGGATAAACAGGATAATTCAGGGAAAGACAGTAAGACAATTATAGCTGAGTCATAGAACAAAAGGATAAACAATATTGAGAAAGAGGAAATGGTCAAGGTCCCTTCTTACCAATCAGTGTCTCCATTTATCAGTTCTCTTAAATCCTTGGAAACTTGCTTGCATGCAAATAATCTACACTTGGGTGGGCAGTTTGTGCCATACCCAAGCAGGACTGAGGTGACCTTAGGGCTGATGAGTCAGATGACCTCCAGCAGTGTAGCTCAGAACCCCCACTACTATAAAAAAGGAGGGAGGGTAGTGACATAGCTCAGAAGTAGAATGACTCTGGATTGAATTCTCAGTACCAAAAAGAGAGGGAGAGAGAAATGGGATTTCCCTGTGTTGCCCTGTCTGGCCTTGAACTCCTAGACACTCAGGAATCTTCCTGCCTCAGCCTCCTGAAGAACTGGATTACAGGCCAACGAGCTCTCTGATAGCTTTTGTTGTTGTTTGTTTGTACTGAGGATTGAACCCAAAGACATTCTAGCTCCAAGCTACACCCCCTGCCTATTTCTTATTTGGAAACAGGGTTTCACTAGGCTACTGATAGCCTCACTAAATTGCTAAGGCTAGCCGGGCATGGTGGCGCACGCTTGTAATCCCCGCGCTTGGGAGGCAGAGACAGGAGGATCGCGCAGGTTCGAAGCCATCCGCACTGGTGTAAGAGACCCTGTTTCAAAAATATAAAATAGGTCTGGGAGTGTAGCCCAGAGGTAGAAGGGCTTCCAGGAACCCCAGTACCACCAAAAAAATTATAAATAAATAAATAAATAAATAAATAATAAATAAATTGCTAAGGCTGGCTTTGACCCTGCAATCTTCCTGTCTCAACCTCCAAGTACTGGGATTACAAGCGTAAGGCCACCATGTCTAGCTCTTTGATATTTTGTTTTTTGTTTTTTGTTTTTTTTTTCATTGCTTAGGATCAAGCCAGAGCCTTGTACATGCTAGGCAAGAGCTCTACCAGTAAGCTACATCCCTGGCCCTTTTTGATGTTTTTTTAAAAAAAAAAAAAACTAGCTCTCCTACCTTTGAAATTAGATAGTATTCTCATAAACGTTGCTGGGTCCAGCCGGCATAAGTACGGGTTCCAAACAGAGGAGTGAAGATGAAAGAATTCATGCATGGGAGGGCCACCAGTCACTACTGGCCCACCGAATTTATTCTCTCATGGTAATTTATATAGTTTCTAGCTTTGGGTTGCACAGGAATGCAAGAAAGGCAAGTACAAAGTACATACATCATGGGCAAGTCAAACAATACCCTGGTACAACATAAGCCTAATCTTATCTAGCAGACAGAACACTTAGCATCAATCATTCTGAGAGGGTCTTATTTACTTTGAAACCCCCATGACTCCATACTTTGTTGACTCTGGGCCAAGGGTAGTCAGAAGTGCACTTTTGAGTACAGGTGAGACAAGACAAGGTGAAGACCTTAATGGCTCCCCACAAAATGTGTCTCAAGGTAAATTTTGAGCTAAATCTGATTTTAAGGATTGTCTAAAAGACTTTATAACAACAACAAAATTTTTTTCTGATTGAATTCAGGGGCATTCTACCTCTGAGCTACATCCTCAGTCCTCTTTTATTTTATTTATTTATTCATTCATTCATTCATTCATTTTTGCAGTACTGTAGATGGAAACCAGGGGCATTCTACCTCCAAGCTACACACCCAGCCCTATTTTTTATTTGTGGTGTGTGTGTGTGTGTGTGTGTGTGTGTGTGTGTGTGTATCTGTGTGGTACTGAGATTGAACCCAGGGGCATTCTACCTCTGACTACACCCCAGCCTTTTTTTATTCTTTATTTTGAAACAGACTCACTGAGTTGCAAAGGGCCTCATTAAGTAGCTGAGGCTGGCCGCAAACTGCGATTCTCCTGTCTCAGCCTCCTGAATGCTAGGATAACAAGTGTGTACCACCACACCTGACTCCCTATTTTATTTTTTACTTTTACAAATGGTCTGATTAAATTGCAGAGGGCCTCACTATGTTGCTGAAGCTGACCATGAACCTGCAATCCTCCTGTAAAGTACTTCTCTCAAGTATTGGGATTACAAGTGCAAACACCAAAATTGTAGTAAAACAAGGAATGAAAAATAGTACTTTTCTGTGTGCTTTGAAAGAATAAGTAAAGAACCTATTAGCTTTTAACTGACCTGGAATTTTTTCAGAAGTATTTTATATCATCTGGATGTGAATACCTGGAAGGCTATGATAAGGGGATCACGGTTCGAGGACAGCCTGTGATGGGGGTATAGCTCAGAGGTAGAATGCCCCTGGGTTCCATCCCCAGGACCAAAGGGAAAAAAAAAAGTAGAGTAGTTCTGGGTTCAATCCCCAGTACCATGAAGAAAAAAGAAAGTCTCACTAATTTCTAAGGCTGTCATTGAACCTAGGATCCTTCTATCTCAGCCTTGAAAGTTCTGGAATTACAGGCCTGTGCCAACACATCCAGCTTATGTGTTTGATTTTGTGTGTGTGGGTGCTGGATCCCAGAGACATTCTACCTGCGAACTACACTCCCAGCCATATTTTATTCTTTAATTTGAAACAGGGTCTCACTAAGTCACAGAGGGCCCAACTAAGTTGCTGAGGCTGGCTGGGAATGGTGGTGCACACTTATAATCTCAGCATCTGGGAAGCTGCGACAGGAGGATTGCAATTTGTGGACATCCTCAGCTATTTAGTGAGGCCTTCAGCAACTTAGTGGGACCTTGTTTCAAAATAAAGAATAAAAAAATAGGGGTTGGGGTGTAGCTCTGAGGTAGAATGCCCCTGGGCTCCATCCCCAGTACTGAAAAAGAAATAATAAATAAATAAATAAATAAATAAATAAATAAATAAATAAATTGTTAAGGCTAGCCATGAACTTGCAAACAGATAGGTCAGGCCCCTCCCTTCCCCCATGGGACCCGGGAGGCCAGAAGCAAAGGTATCGCGAGAATACAGGTGCCTCAAGACTCCAGGGATGCGAGGCCGACTCCAGAGGTCATGAGATTACAGATATTGCCAGAGAATCGGCATTCCCACACTGCTAGCCCCACCTCAAATCCCCGCTTTAAACATCGCTACTTCTGCTGCACCACACAACTCTGAGGACCGCGTGTGGCTCATTGGTTCCTTCCCCCATGGTCTTCTGGGTTTGATTAAAGCAACTTTTTAATAACCTGGTTACTGTTTACCTCCTTCACAACTCCACAACTCAATTTCAACATTACATTTGGTGCACGAAACTGGGAGGATTTTTGTTTTTTTCCCCTTTTCTCTTTTTTGAGCCCTGGACTCTCTTCCCACCTGCCAGCCGCTCACCCACGAGGTCCCACACCGGACTCACTGGGCGGAGTGCACCCTGTGGCCACCACCACCACCACCACCACCACCACCACCGGCACCACCACAGCCCGCCGTGCTGCCCGCTGCTTTGGCCCTGCAGCCACCTCACACCCCGCAGCCACGCAGGCCCCGCCACGCACTGGCAGCCCCAGCCGCTCTTGCTGCCCACCACTGCTCAGGCTCCGCGCTCAGGCCGCCGACACTGATCCGCTCCGTTCTCCTGCACTGGGTAAGCTCCCTCTCTTCCCTTGGTCAGCAGGTTCCAGCTTTTTGCCTCTTCGGACTTGGGTCCACTATCGGTCCAATGGAACTTAAAATCCAAGCACTTGGTGACCCATTTCCTCCAGTCCACTGAGACCATTTGCCCATTAGACCGCAGTGACGATTGGGCTCTTCAGATTGAGGACCCCAGTTCCTGGGCACTGATCAGGATAATTGGGGACACCTGTTCCCTGTTCTTCATTCTCTCCAACAGACCAATTACGGGAGGCCAAATCTCCAAAATAGATGCCCAGTCACTGCTGGGCCATCTTCTTGCTAATCTCCAGACTCTGGGTTTAGTGGGAGAATCATATCCAGAATGTTTAACCTTTTATTGCACAAAAGTCTGGCCTCATTTTGAGTTGGATAATGGGTCGCAGTGGCCTGTGAGTGGCAGTCTAGATTTTAAAAACTTAGCTGGGCGCACACTTATAATTCCCGCGCTTGGGAGGCAGAGACAGGAGGATCGAGCAGGTTCAAAGCCAGCCACGCGCGCTGAGACCCTGTTTCCAAATAAAAAATAGGTCTGGGAGTGTAGCCCAGAGATAGAAAGGCTTCCAGGAACCCCAGTACCACCAAAAATAAATAAATAAATAAATAAATAAATAAATAAATAAAATTTGACCAATCTCAGCAACTTTTGTAAGCAGTCCGGTAAATGGTCGGAAGTCCTTTATGTACAGGCTTTCTTTTGTATGCGTTCCTGACTTTCCCTTCCCACCCCCTGCCCCCCCCACACACACACACACACACTCTACCGCCCAAGTTGTTCTGGTAGGGTTTCCCACCAGCTGCAGACGCCATCTTAGTCACCACATGACTGCGTACAGGCGCCATCTGGTGGTCTTTCTGAGTCACAGGCTGACTCGTGGTTGCCATCTTGGCCTGGGCCAGCCTGCAATTTTGCTGAGTCACAGGCACAGTCAGAATTTTGTGGCAACACATGGGTGCCAGCATCTGACCTGGCTGGGTTGCAGGCGCCACTTTCTGAGAACCCTGATCCACAGGATCCCTCCTCGCTGCCCCAACCACCATCCTATCCCAGGACAGCCTCCCACTCTTAATCTGCTCTTTCTCCCCCTCCAACATCCTCCCTTAAGGGACCAACCCTTACCTCCCCCTTGCCTTCCCCCATAGGTTACTGTACCCACTTCAGGGACCCCCACCTTCTTTCTTGGCTCCGCTTCACAAGGTAGCTGGTGCAAAAGCCGTAGTCGGCTTCATGTTCCTTTCTCCCTACCTGATCTTGCTCAAATTGAAAGAAAACTCGGTTCTTTTTCTGCCAATCCGTCCGGTTGTAAAGAAGTCCAATACATTGTGCAAGCATACGATCTAACATGGCAGGATCCTCATGTTATTTTAGCCTCTGCTTTAAACACTGGGAGAATGTGATTGTATTGTAAAGGCTGCCCAGGAACAGGCTGACCAGCCTCATTTAACCAACCCAGTGCTCCCTACAGGTGCAACTGTGGTTCCTCTGAGGATCCCCACTGGAATTATCAGCCAGCCCCTAACAGTAGGGGTGAGAGAGTAAAAATGAGAGACCATATGATACTATGCCTTCTTGATGGCATGCAGGATGCTTCCCATAAAGTGGTTAATTACGATAGACTTAAAGAAATCACCAAAGGTCAAGATGAAAACCCAGCTGCTTTTCTTATTTGGCTGCAGAAGGTTTTTACCCTCTATACCTGCTTAGATCCATCTACTGAGGCAGGATTGTGGCGTTGGCAACCCATTTCATTGGGCTATCAACTTCTGATATTCAGAAAAAATTTAAAAAGACGGAGGACAGTCCTCAAACTCCTAACCAAGATTTGGTGAACATGACATTTAAAGTCTTTAATTCCTGGGAGGAACAGGTGGAACCGGAGTGTACACTCCGACTTCGCCATAAGGCAGATTTTGCAGGCCTGAGCCCTGGTAGCTGCCCTGAAACCAGCAGTGGAGGCTCAGCCCTCTGGAGCACCACCTATGAGTGCAGGACAGTAATGACAAATACTTCCAGGAGCCTGCCTCCAGTACGGCAAGGGCATGTCCACCAATCAGACCATACTCAGTATGTGGCCAGGAGTGCCACTGGAAAAGCGGTGAGCCCCAGGTGCCTCAACACAGGGGGACCACCCTTCTAGACCAGGCCCCACCACTGGCTCTACTCCGCCTTGCCGAAGACTGATGGCTCCCAGACTCTTCAACCTCAATCATCCTTGCCAGGCTCAGGATAACTCTCAAGGTAGGGGGTAAGCCAATCTCCTTTTTGTTGCTTACTCAGTCCTCCCATCCTTTTCAGGTCCTAGTTTTCCTTTTCCGATCTCAAGGACTGATGCCAAGCTCTCCTGCCCACGCACTACAGGCCCGCTTTTTTTTTTTTTTTTGGTGGTACTGGTTTTCCTGGAAGCCCTTCTACCTCCGGGCTACACTCCCAGACCTATTTTTTTTTTTTTTTTTTTTGAAACAGGGTCTCTTAAGCCAGCGAGGCTGGCTCCGAACCAGCACGATCCTCCTGTCTCAGCCTCCCAAGCGTGGGGATTACAAACATGCGCCACCACGCCCGGCCTACAGGCCCGCTTTTACAGGATAAACTTGCTCTGCCTGAGGCTCAGGCCAAAGCAGTCATTAACCTAATAAATAATTCCCTACATGTTGGACCTATAGCACTTAAACATTTCCTAAGCCCCTTGTTTTATTCTCCTCTCCTGGAACAGCTAATTAGTAAAGTCAATGCCTCCTATTCTACTTGCGCTGCTGTTTCTCCACAAGGAGGCCTTCGCCTCTCCTTTCCTATGCACCAAATGAGAGGACACTTGCCAGGACAGGAATGGCTATTGACTTCACTCATATGCCTTTTCACAAAAGACTAAAATATCTTCTTACCATGGTAGACACCTTAACAGGCTGGGTAGAGGCTTTTCCCTTAAAGGACGAGACGGCCAGCATGGTGGTCAATGTCTATGCTTGGACATCATCCCTCAATTTGGACTCCCCAATTCCTTACAGTCTGATAATGGACCAGCTTTTATTTCTAAGGTTACTCAACAGGTGGCACAAGCCCTTGGCATTTCTTGAAAGTTCCATATCCCATATCGACTGCAGTCATCAGGAAATGTAGAAAAAAATGAATGGGATTTGTGTGTGTGTGTGTGTGTGTGTGTGTGTGTGTGTATGTGGTACTGAGGATAGAACCCAGGAGCTTTTCTACCACTGGGCTATACTCCCAGACCTATTTTATACTTTATTTGGAAACATGGTCTCACTAAGTTGCTGAGAGCTTCACTAAGTAGCTGAGGCTGACTTCAAACGTGTGCAATCCTCCTGTCTCAGCCTTCCAAGTGTGGGGATTACAAGCATGAGCCACCATGCCTGGCTGAATGGGATTCTTATCTAACAAGGTTGGGCGTGGTGGTGCACGCTTATAATCCCCACGCTTGGGAGGTGGAGACATGAAGATTGTGCAGGTTGAAGCCAGCTTCACTGGTTTAAGAGACCCTGTTTCCAAATAAAAATATAAAATAGGTCTGGGAGTGTAGCCCGGAGGTAGAAGGGTTTCCAGAAACCCCAGTACCACCACCAAAAAAATAAAACAAAACCATCTAACAAAACTTTCCCTGGAGCTGTGGGTATCATGGCCTAAACGCCTACCACTGGCTCTGCCCTGCATACAGGCCACCCCTTGAAGCCCCATCTTCATGAGCCCCTTTGAATTGCTGTACGGTCACCCTTTTTTGTTTAACCACGCTTTCCCTTGAGACCCCCCCCCCCTTTGTCTTCCTATCTCCCTTACTTGTCTTTTTCAGGTACCTTCTTAGGGAACATGCTGAGTACTATCTCCCCCAACCTGGGACTGAAGAAGCAGCCCCACACCCTAGAGTTAAGGCCCGTAAGCCAGGGGATCAAGTCCTCTTCAAGTTGCTCCAACTGAAACAACTCCAGCCACAGTGGACTGGGCCTTTTACAGTGATCCTCACCACATCTTCTGCAGCCAAACTGCTGGGGGACCCCACTTGGCATCACTGTACTCGGCTAAAAAGGGCTCCATTACAATATCCTCGTGACAAATTCTCTTGTACAGTGTTGGGGCCGACTAAGCTCCATTTTTCTCAGCATAATTCTTTTTAATGATTTTATTTCAGCAGGTCCACTTGTTTACATAGTAGGGTGCTCTCCCTCTCTGGATGCCAGACAACCATAAATATTAAACTCTAAAATGCGTTACTGATGCTCCTGACCCAATAGCATGTTTCCCATTTCCAGACTGACCCATACCCACTCATTGTTGAGAGTGGCATGTGCCTCTCTTACATTAATGCTGCTATTACATTAATGATTCTGGTCTAATGAAGAAAACTTCTAAAAAGGGTGGTGTATGTCTCTTTCTCAGAAAATATGCTGCTATTATATTAATAAATCTTGTCTAACGGAGGTATGTCTAAACTCTGACCAGGTTAAGCAAAAACTTTAAAAACACAATAGTGATAATCTACCTCATATCTGGAAGGGTTCCAAATGGCCCAGTAGCTACTGAGCTCCTTCCCTTCCAAGCAAGGGCCAGTACCTGATGGGCTCCTTCCTTTCCTACGACCCATTCTCACAGTTTGCCTTTTCTTTTAATAGCTCCTCATCTGTTAAAGTTTATTCAAATGCTCATTACCAAGCTGTCCAGGGTTACCTTTCGACTCCCACTGCAGCCATACTCCCACCTGCCCATTTCCGAATGACCTGACCTCTCCTGGCCAAGGGGCCCCTAAAACACCCCATCATCAGGAAATCGCTATGGACTCGGTCATCACCCAATATCACAAAAGGCTGGGATAATAGGTCGGGTCCCTCCCTTCCTCCACAGGACCCTGCGGCAGGGACAGTAGGGGGAATACCGGAAGCCAGAAGCAGAGGTATCGTCCAAATTCAGATGCCTCAAGACTCCAGGCATCACGAGGCAGACCCCAGAGGTCGCAACATTATGTAATGCGAGAGAATCGGCATTCTTACACTGCTAGCCCCACCCCAAATCCCACGCCCCACCACCACCACTTTAAACATCGGTACTTCTGCTCCACCACGGGACTCTGCGAACTGCGTATGGCTCATCAGTTCCTTCCCCCATGGTCGAGATATCATCTGCTAGGGACTGGGTTTAATTAAAGCCACTTTTAATAACCTGTATGGTGTTTACCTCCTTCGCGACTCCCCAACTCAATTTCTTTTCTTTTCTTTTCTTTTTTCCTATGGTACTGGGGATAGAACCCAGGGGCATTCTACCTCTAAGCTACACCCCTAGCCCTATTTTTATTCTTCATTTTTGAAACAGTGTCTCACTAAGTTGCGGAGAACCTCACTAAGTAGCTGCGGCGGCTGTCTGTAAACCACAATCCTCTGGTCTCAGCCTCCTGAATGCTGGGATTACAAGCGTGTGCCACCACACCTGGCTCCCCAGCTCAATTTCAGCATTACACAAACCTGTTTTAGCCTCCCAAGGACTGAAATTACAAATGTGCACCACCATGCCCGGCTCCTCTTTTATTTTTGTTTCTGTTTTTGTGGCTGCAGCTTGAACCCAGGGGCATTCAACCTCTGAGCTACACCTCCAGCCTTTTTTTTTTTTTTTGGCAGGTCTGGGGATGGAACCCAGGGGCATTCAACCTCTGAGCTACACCCCATGCCCTATTTTTTATTCTTTATTTTGAAACATGGTCTCACTGAGTTGCAGAGGGCCTCATTAAATAGCCGAGGCTGTTCACGAACTGCGATCCTCCAGTCTCAGCCTCCCAATTCTCAGCTGGGATTACAAGCATGTACCACCACGCCTGGCTTATTCTTTAATTTTGAAACAGAGCCTCACTAACTTGCTGAGTTTAGCTGTGAACCTGAAATCTTCCTGTCTCAACCTCTACAGGGTCTCACTAAGTTTCTGAGACTTGCTAAATTGCTGAGGCTGGCCCTGAACCTGCGATTCTCCTGTATCAGACTCCCAAATACTGGGATTACAGGCATGTGCCACCACGCCTGGCTAAAATCTGTCATTCCCCTCCCCATATTTTATTATTTTGAAACAGGGTCTCACTGAGCTGCAAAGGACATCACTAAGCAGTAGCTGAGGATGTCTGCCAACCGCGATCCTCCTGTCTCAGCCTCTCAAATGCTGGGATTCCAAGCACGCACCACCATGCCCAGCTATGCTGCACTGCCTTCTGAGGCTGCAGGCCGGGTGCTTTTTATGGTGGCTGCCATCCTCCCACAGTTGCTGCAGCTGAGCTTCAGTCGTCACCCAGTCATCCCACATCCTAATATCCTCTTTTCTTTTCTTTTCTTTTCTTTTCTTTTCTTTTCTTTTCTTTTCTTTCTCTTTCTTTCGTACTGGGAATTGAACCCAGAAGCATTCTATCTCCAAGTTATACCCCTAGCCCGATTTTTTATTTCTTATTTGGAAACAGGATCTCACTAAATCACAGACGACCTCTCTAAGTTGCTGAGGCTGGCTTCAAACTTGTGATCCTCCTGTCTCAACATCCCAAGTACTTTGCAAGTGTGCACCACCCTGCAGGCCTCCCTCCCTCTTTTTCAACACCCCTCGCGGGCTCCGTGCCATTTTGCCTTTGCAAAGGTTGCAGGGCTCTGGGGAATCATCTGTTTTCATGTTCCTTTTTCCATGACTGACCTTGACCAAGTGGAGGAGTGACTAGGATCTTTCTCTGAAGACCCCGCCAAATTCAGTCAGTGTTTCCTTCAAGTATCTCAACAGTGGAACTTAACCTGAGATGATATTTATATCATTCTTACATCTACCTTTATCCCAAAGGAAAAGGAGCTCACTCATCTTGCGGGCTGCTGAAGTCCTCTCAGATGAGCTTCATCAACAAGCCCCTGACATTTACCTAGTGGGCGTTCATACTGTCCCTAGAGCCAGTCCTGATTGGACTTAACAGGACGGAGACAACTCTGTAAACAGTAGAACCACTGATCTCCTGCCTTTTGGCAGAAATGGACAAAACTGGCCATAAGGCAGTAAATTATGATAAGCTTAGAGAAGTAACACAAGAGCCCAATGAGAACTCTGCTGTCCTCCTATCCTGCCTCAGGGAGGCAGTGCTGAAATACACGAATATGGACCCCACCCCCAGTCCACAGGAGGTCAGACTTCATTACATCTGTATTTATTTTTCAGTCTGCCCCCAATATTCGAAAAAAGTTATAGCAGATGGAAGAGGATCTTCGGACCGCTCAAGAGGATCTCCTAAAGGCAGCCTTTAAGGTCTTCAACACAGAGAGAAAGGCATTTGCACCTAAAACATCAAATGCTTGCCTTTGTAGCTCACACACCAGAGAGGTCTTCCTCAGAGCTCTCTCCTCCCAAGTAACTGTTTCTGTTGTGGCAAAGGCAGGCATTGAGTTTAGGAATGCTATAATCCATGGCTACCTAAGAGCCCTTGTCCAGCGTGTGGACAAGAGGGCCACTGTAAGTGGGAATGTGCCCAACAGAGACGCCATCCTCATTCGAGTCCATTGTACCTCCAGATCCCCAGCCACCTCCTCAGGAACTCTATTCTCTTATAGCTTTATCAGCAGCTGTTTGACAGGGCCTGGAGTTCATCACCCTCACTGCAGATGAGCCTTGTAAAAGTTTCAGTGTCTCGTAAGATTATCTCCTTTCTCTGGAAACTGGGGTGAGTTTATCTTTTTTTTTTTTTTGAAGATTTAAAGGAGTTTATTAAAAAGATAGAAATACAGAAGATAGTTACAGCCTCATGTTACCCAAGTAACATGAGGGGGTGCTTTGAACGAAATCACCCAAGTTTATCAACAGAATTCTCTGGACCTTTTCTTCCTTCCTCTGTCTCTATTGTTGGAGTAAAAGGAGTTTCAGAAAACTCCAAGAAGACACCACCCTATTTTTTCGTTTTGGAAAACCTACTTTTTTTCATTCCTTCCTGATTATTTCAAAATGTCACACACTCCTTACAGGCAAGGACTTGCTCTATAAATTAGGCACATCCATAGGACTAACTAGCTTTACAGAAAATCATTCTTAAAGCCAGTGCTGTGGCGCATGCTTGTAATCCCAGCATTTGGGAGCCTGAGGCAGGAGGATCATGGTTCATGGGCAGCCTCAGCTACTTAGTGAGGCCCTTTACAACTCAGTGAGACCCTGTTTCAAAGAAAATAAAGAATAAAAAATAGGGCTGGGGGTATAGCTTGGAGGTATAGAACGTCCCTGTGTCCCATCCCTAGTACCACAAAAAATAAAATAAATAAAAATATGGAATGCTTCACAAATTTGGGTATCATCCTTGCACAGGGGCCCTGCTAATCTTCTCTGTATCATTCCAGTTTTAGTATATGTGCTGCCAAAGCGAGCACAAGAAAGTCATTCTTATTTTACACGTATGTATCCCACTACAACAAGTGGGAGATAACATTACCCAAAACATCCATGCCCAAATAAATCTGGAAATATGGGATTCAAAATCTCAAAAAATAGCCATCTACCATATACTAATAAAAATCTCATTGAGAGCTCCTTCTCGTTCTGTCACTGTTCCCCAGTACCCACTAAGCTCAACCAGTCTTCAAGGGCTTCAGCCTATTAATTCTCACCTTCTATCCAATTTTTAATTCCTACTGATACCGCACGTAATACCCCTATCCTGCTGAACCTGTAGCACACACTTATGATCTGAGTACTTGGAAGACTGAGCAGGAGGATCACTCACTCCCCAATAAGCTAAGCTCATAGGCCTAACTCCAGCACTAACCTTAGCAAAACATGCTAAAATTAATATATAGAGATTTCCAATATACCTACAACATCCTTCACTCCAATACCCAAATTTGGAGGGAGCAAGATTTATTTATTTATTTATTTATTTATTTATTTATTTATTTATTGTGATACTAGGAATTGAACCCAGAGGCATTCTACCTCCAAGTCACTCCCCCAGCCCAATTTGGAGGGAGTGTGATTTATTTATTTATTTATTTATTGTGATATTAGGAATTGAACTCAGAGGCATTCTACTTCCAAGTCACTCCCCAGCCCAATTTGAAACAGGGTCTCACTAGGGCTGAAAGCCTTGCAAAATTACCTACTCTGGCTTAGAACCTCCAATCCTAGTGTCTCAGCCTCCCAAGTACTGAGATTATAAGCATGTACCACCATCCCTATCTGGGAGCAATTTATTTTAACTGCAAAAGGGAGTACTATACAAAACCACAAGTTAATTGATCACCTTCAGCAAGCAGATTTCTTATCAAAGGCAGCAGCAGTTATCCATTACAAGGTAAAGGATAAAGAATTGATCTTCTCAAATATTGAGAGGTAGACAAGCTAGCAGGATTGGTCGCTAAGAATGAATATATTCCTCACTACTTATTCCCACAAATCTCAATTGCACCCCTTGTCCTGATAGATAAGGTTCCTTCCTTCTCCCATGGGACCCTGCAGTGGGGATAAGAGACAGAAGCCTGGAAGCCAGAGCAGAGAGATGCCACAAGACTCCCGACATTGCAGGGCAGACGCCAGAGGTCATGAGACTCCAGATGTCATGAGAGGACCTGCATTCCCACACTGCTAACTCCACCCCAACATAAATACCCTCACTCCCTCTCTGCCATGTGACTCTGCTGACCATGAGTATGCCAGCCCCGACTCTGCTGCCAGTCATCAGTCCTTTTTCCCCATGGTTGGCAGACCTCGCCCAAAGGTGCCAGTTAAATTAAAGAGGCTTGGTCTCACACAACAACTTGGCTGGTGTTTGCCTCCTTTGCAACCCCCAACTCAATTTCAACACTACATTTGCTGTTGAAACCCTCCGAACCTGAGAGGACTTTTTTTTCTTTTTTTTACCCATCCCTGAGCCCCTGTGACTCCCCTTGGGAGTCCTCCTCTTTACTCCCAGGAACCTGGACTCTCTGACCCTTAATTGGACCAACTGCTTCTGCTTTCAAACAGGGTAAGTTCCTTCCCTTCTTCTGGTCAGCGGGTCCTGGCTTCTTGCCTTCTGGCTTCTTGCCTTTAGCTCCTCTGTTTATCCAAATGTGTAGCTGCAAGCCGGGCATGATGGTGCACACTTGTAATCCCAGCATTTGGGAGGTTGAGACAGGAGGATCGCAGTTCGCGGTTCGCGGCCAGCCTCGGCTACTTTGTAAGGCCCTTTGGAACTCAGTGAGACCCTATTTCAAAATAAGGAAAAAAAATAGGGCTGGGGGTGTAACTCGGAGGTAGAATGCCCCTGGGTTCCAACCCTAGTACTACAAACAACAACAACAACAACAAAAACAAAAACAAAAACAAAAACAAAAACAAAAAAAATGCGCAGCCACATCAGAGTTGCCTCTGGATGACCAGGTCATCCTCCGGCCTTGAGAAGGGAGTGGAGCCGTCCTTCCTGTCTTTGGCCCCCATTCCTGAAATGTTGATCAGGATAATCAGGGATGCCTGTATCCTGTTCTTCATTCTAGCCTGTGGATCAGACATGGGAAGCCAGAATTCCAAAATAATGGGTCATGGTAGCCCAAAAATGGAACTCTGGATTTTTTTTTTTGGGGGGGGGCAGGTCTGGAGATGGAAGCCAGGGGCATTCTACCTCTGAGCTACAACCCCTGACCTATATTTTATTCTTTATTTTGAAACAGGGTCTCACTAAGTTGCAGAGGACCTCTCTAAGTAACTGAGGCTGTCTGCGAACTGTGATCCTATGGTCTCAGCCTCCCAAATGCTGGGATTACAAGCGTGCGCCACCATGCTTGGCTTGGAACTCTGGATTTTCGTACCCTGACCAACCTCAGCAACTTTTGTAAGCGGTCTGGTAAATGGTCAGAAGTCCTTTATTTCCAGGCCTTTTTCCTGCACTCCTGTCCCTCTGACCGCTCTCCCCTATCAGCCGCCATTTTCCCATCAGTCGCCATTTTTTGATGGCGCTCAGTCACGACTGGTGACATCACAAGGTTGCCCTCTTGGTAACCCCATTGTGCCAGCATGCAGTCGCTAGCTTGTGACCTTGCTGGGTTACAGGTGCTGCTTTCTGAGGACCCTGATCCAGGATCTCTTCTCACCACCCCGACCACCAACCTATCCTAGGATGGCCTCTCACTCTAACCCACTCCTTTCCCCTCCACTGTCCTCCCTTAAGGGACCTGACCTATCATGTCCCACCTTAGTATTCCACTGAACAAGAGAGCCAACTTAAGACTCTAGGAGCCCACTTCCAGGACCCCTATTGGTATATACAGGGAGAACTGATTCTTCTAGAGCAGTCCCTAAATAATTTCTGTGCTGGTATTGAAAAAGTGCTTCAAAATTAATTTCCAAAATACAAAAATCAGTCAGAGTCTGGGTGCTGTGTAGATACTCAGGCAGGGAGAGGTGGCAGCTATTACACTATAGAGCTCACCTCTCTCTGCCCTTTGTTCTTAATGATTAACCTATAGTAAGAATATAAAGGAAATTAAGACCTTTAACCTTAAAAGCCCTAGAGACTATTGAAGCCTTTAGCTCTAAAAATATGTAGAAGCAATTAGACCCTCTATTTGTCTCCTCTCCTTTGTGACCTGGCCTGGGAATAGGAAAGGTAAACTCCATGTGCTGCGTCAAAGCACCCATCGTTGATGAGCAACCAATATTGCCTAATACAATAAAGATGGAAGCCAAGGAGATTATTGATCCCTGCATTTAGTAAGTGCACTGTCTGGAGGCCAAGAGGCATCACCTGGCCAAAAAAATAATAATAATACTAAGTTATTAGCCTATTGCCTTGGTAACGCTGATAAGGAACATACCAATACAAAATCTATTTAAAGGCCAGGAATGGAGAGCAGGGCAGAGTCCCACTTTCAGCCTCTTCAATGTGCCCCAGGCACACTGATTTTCTTCTCTTCACTTTCCATTTTCCACTAATTTTGTAATAAAGACTTGTTGAGGCTTCACCAAACTATTAGTTTTATTTCCCCATTCAACAAATTTTAATTGAATAGAGGAAAAAGAGCCTACAGTATCATTACAACTATAAAACTTCCTCATCAATTTATTTTTTTTATTTTATTTTATTTATTTTTTTGGTGGTACTGGGGTTCCTGGAAGCCCTTCTACCTCCGGGCTTCACTCCCAGACCTATTTTTACATTTTTATTTGGAAACAGGGTCTCCTAAGCCAGCGCGCACGGCTGGCTTCGAACCTGCGCGATCCTCCTGTCTCTGCCTCCCAAGCGCGGGGATTACAAGCGTGCGCCACCACGCCCGGCTTCCTCATCAATTTATATAACCTTTTCCAAGCTGGCTTCTGCCCTATCCAAAGATTATGATAACCTAACCTCTACAGCACACACTAAATAAAACAGCATATAAAAGAAATTATAAGACTATAATATCTGCCAACAGCTGGGAATGGTGGCGCACGCTTGTAATCCCAGCATTCGTGAGGCTGAGACAGGAGGATCGCAGTTTGCAGACAGCCTCAGCTACTTAGTGAGGCCCTCTGCAACTTAGTGAGACCCTGTTTCAAAATAAAGAATAAAAAATAGGGCAGGGGGTGTAGCTCGGAGATAGAATGCCCCCTGGGTTCCATCCCCAGACTTGCAAAGACAAAAATAAAAACAAAAAATATATATCTGCCAACAGTCTTCAACCTCTTCTAACCTAAGACCCTCCACCCCTCCCTCTCACCAAGCCCAGAGTCACTTTCCTGGGGAAGACTAGGAAATAGACTTCACTCACATGGCCCCAGTACAAAAAGTAAAATATCTTTTAGTCTTAGTAGATACTTTGCTGGGGTTGGTCAAGGCCTTTCCAATTATAAAAAGAGCCTCAACTGTTACTTTTTTTATTTTATTTTTTGTGGTACTGGGGGTGGAACCCAGGGACTTTGCTACCTCCGGGCTATACTCCCAGACCTATTTTATATTCTTTCTTTGGGTCTCACTAATTTTCCAAGAGCCTCACTAAGTAGTTGAGGATGGCTTCAAACCTATGGGATCCTCCTGTCTTAGCCTCCCAAGCACTGGGATTACAAGCGTGCGCCACCATGCCCAACTTCAACTGTTAACTCTTTACCTCACCTCTAATATAATTCCCTAATTTGGCATACCAATATCAATCCAGTTAAACAATGGACCCGAGTTCACACCAGAAATCACCCCAAATCTAGTTTAAGCTCTGGAGAATAGCCGGGCATGATGGTGTATGCTTATAATTCCATTACTGGGGAGGCTGAGACAGGAGGATCGCAGGTTCGCAGTCAGCCTCAGCTACTTAATGAAGCCATCTGGCACTTAGTGAGACCCTGTTTCAAAATAAAAGAATAAAATAGGGCTGGAGGTGTAGCTCAGAAGTAGAATGTCCTTGAGTTCTATCTCCAGCACTACACACAAAATAAATAAATAAATAAATAAATAAAACAAAACTCTGGGGGTTACCTGGCACTTCCATATCCCTTATAGGCCCCAATCATTGAGAAAAGTGGAAAGGATGAAGGAAATGTTTAAAAAAAAAAAAAAAAACCACCCTAACCAAGCTCTCCCAACAAACTCGCACTGACTGGATCACCCTCCTTCCCTTAACCCTCCTAAAACTAAAAACACTTCCCCCAAAACCCCTCATGGTGGCCCTTTTGTAACAATGTATGGGAGACCTGTTGTTTGGTTTGCACTTCCACCCATCCAGGCTTCCCCTTCCATACCGCCTCCCTTGCTCAGTCCCCTCCTCCACTCCCTTCATTCTGTGTTATGGAAACACGTAGATGCCAATCTTCCACAACACTCTCCTTTCACTCATTCCTCCTTACACCCAGGGGATTGGGTACATCACCAAACTTCTCCTAAGCCACTTGGTTCAAAATGGGAAGGACCACACCAAAATATCTTGACAACAGCAGTGAAATGAAAGGGACGCCCTCCCCTCCAGGTGTCATTTATTCACTCTCAAGCAGGTATGACCACTGGATCCATCAAAATTGGATTCTTTAAAACCAGGTACATATATAAACCCCTATTCTCTCTTTTCCCTACTAAACCCCATATTCTCTCATCCTCTTCTCCCTCTCCAGGATCCTTGTAGATAAATATTACAAAACATTCGGGGAAGGATTCGGGGAAGGAAACAACAGACTCCCATAGCAAAAGAAAACGGATCTGAACAGAACGACTAGCCTAACACTTCCCTTTCTCAACAAGAATTCCACGTTTCTCCTAGATTTCTTTGGAGACCTCACTTGGAGACCTCACTCATGGTCCTCTCAACGCAACCTCTGAACAAATCCTACATGCACTCTCAGGTTGTGGTCCAGGGCACGTTCCAAGATTACACCCTCTCCCAAATAATGCTTCTTTTCCCTCTACCTTGCTCTCTCTGCCCTTCACAATGCACCCTCGGTCATACTTCCCATACCAGATAACCAGTGGTGGCTCTAACTCAATCCTTTTATTTTCCTGAGCCAAAACTGCCTTTTCACTACTTCCTGGAACCAAGCATATACAGGCAGACCAACCATCCCTGCAGGGCGATTTGATTGGTTATTTCTAGAGTCATATTCCTCTGAGTAAGAAATCCAAACCCTCTCCCCATGATAAATCAAAAGGCTTTAAGACACCCCTATTCTGGATTCTTGTTATCCTCAGCATCCTTCTCATTATACTAAATCTTCTGATGCGAAATTGTTTTATGCCAGACACTGCTAAATAATAAATGTAAAGAAGAGAGCCCTCCCCAGCAGTTTCACCTCTAAACCTATAAAAGATTTAAAACTTGGCCAGGCATGGTGGTGCAGGCTTGTAATCCCTGCGCTTGGGAGGCGGAAATAGGAGGATGGGGCTGGTTTGAAGCCAGCATGCTGGCTTAAGGGACCCTGTTTCCAAATAAAAAATATAAAATAGGTCTAGGGGCTGCAGCCTGGAAGTAGAAGGGTTTCCAGGAACCCCAGTACCCACCAAAAAAAAATATATATATATATATATATATATATATATATATATATATATATATATATATATAACTTCTCTAAAAAAAAAAAAGAAACTCCTACTGCAGCATCAAATAAGTAATGCGCTTATCCTCATTAATTCTTCTTTCCTCTATTATGGGCCAAACAGCTAAGAGCTGTCTCCTAACAGCATCTAGCTATCATGGCACCACGATTACTATGGGTGCTCCCTTGATATTTCACTGATGAACTAACTGCAGCTTGCCTGGGGTCCTGTCACATGGACAAAGGAGCCTACCACAGTGGCTCAAAGAGCCAGGTTCCTACTAGACCTGGGTACCTATAAGTGTGTCAAATGGCAGTCAGAAAAAATAACTGAGCCTACCCAACCAGGAGAAGCCTCTTGGCCGGTACTCTTTCAATATACAAAAAAATAACTTCTATTTTGTCCAAGTTATTTCAAACTCCATTTCTGTTCTCTATAGTACCCACAAGGCAGAAAATGTACTAAATACATTTTCCTTCTATATGTTCAGACCCAATTCCTCCAAACAGGTCCTGACCTCACATCTAATTGGTCTTGGCCTAACAGAACAAAGAATCTAAAAGCAGATAAATATTAACCTAATGACCCTCTTGGGTTTTAATGGCCCTCCTCATAACTAGTTTAATTTTTTTTCTTTTGCAGTACTGGGGATGAAACCTAGGGGGCATTGTAACTCCGAGCTGCACCCCCAGCCCTAATTTTTAGTCTCTTTATTTTTGAAACAGGGTCTCATTGAGTTGCAAAGGGCCTCGCCAGGTAGCTGAGGCTGACCACAATCCACAATCCTTCTTGTCCCCACCTCCAGAATGCTATTACATGCGTGCACCACCACGCTCAGCCTAATTTAATATTTGATATGCAAAAGCAACTAGACAATATTCACCAATCAAGAGTCTTTAGATATGATTCCTCCTGAATAGTGTGGCTCCTACCTTTTCTAACTCCTTTACTCATTTTCCTTCTCATCCTATTTTTTGAGTCATGCTTGTAATCCCAGTACTTGGGAGGCTAAGACAGGAGGATCAAAGAATCAAGGACAGCCCTAGAAAGTAGTGAGACTCACCAACCTAGTGAGACCCTGTTTCAAAATAAAAATAAAATAGGGCAGGAGTGTAGCTTGGAGGTAGAATGCCCCTGGGTTGCCGGGCGTGGTGGCGGCGCACACTTGTAATCCCCGCGCTTGGGAGGAGACAGGAGGATCGCGCAGGTACCAAGCCAGCCGCACAGCCGCGCGCGCTGGTTTAGGAGACCCTGTTTCCAAATAAAAATGTAAAAATAGGTCTGGGAGTGTAGCCCAGAGGTAGAAGGGCTTCCAGGAACCCCAGTACCACCAAAAAAGAAAAAAAGAAAAGAAAAAAAAAGAGACCCTGTTTCCAAATAAAAATATAAAATAGGTCTGGGAGTGTAGCCTGGAGGTAGAAGGGTTCCATCCCCAGTACCACCAAAAAAAAAAAAAAAAAAAAAAAAAAAAAAGAAAAAAGAAAAGAAAAGAAAGAAAGAAAAAATGTCCCTGGGTTCCATCTCAAGTAACACCACGCACACACACACACACACACACCAAAGTCATGGGTGCTTGTGGAAAAGTGAAGGAAGTTGTAGGAAACCTGCATGACAGAATTGGGAGAAAGGTGAGTGTCACACTGATTTGCTTTTCCCCCCTAGCTTTTGTGTGTTTTAAGATATTTGTGGTTTTGTTTTTCATAATTTTTCACCTTCTTCATAAAAGAGAGTGAAATAAATAGAATGAGAAATGTGATTTATAATAACACCATTATAGTCAAGCATGGTGGCGCATGCTTGTAATCCCAATACTTGGGAGGCTGAGGCAGGAGGATCACAGGCTTGAGGACTGTCTCAGCTACTAAGTAAGGCTCTCCGCAACTTCGCGAGACTCTGTTTCAAAATAAAAAATAAGAAAATGGGGCTGGGGGCGTGGCTCAGAGGTAGAATGCCCCTGGGTTCAATCCCCAGTACTGCAGATAATAATAATGATAACAATAATAATAATGATACTCTTATCCCATAAATGAAAATACTATGTGTGCTTGGTTGTCTGGCAGAATATGTACCTCTGAAATAACCTGTAGTTCTGGAGATCAGTGAGTTGCTATAACAACCAGACAAAAAGACAAAATGGTTTAATAATAGCTCTCCCTCTAAGCTGGAAAAGAGATGAGAGCTATAAATTCAGGTGTCTGTCGTCTAAATGTGAACAAGCACCAAACACATTTATCTGTTTCTTCACTGAGCTCCAGTGCTGGGCTTGGCAGTAATGTTAGGAGCTTTCAAAAAGCTAGACATGGTCCTTGACATGATAGAGTATACATTCTAGTGGAGAAGTCACATAAAAAGTAAAATAAAAAAAAACTCAATACACTAAATACTTCCCACCTGTAAGATGGGCACTACAGGAAAGAAAGCTTGTTCATACTAGTGAACAGGCAATGTGTATAAAATACTGAGAGGAAGCCGGGTGGGTGTGCACGCCTATAATCCTAGGAATTAGGAGGCTGAGATGGGAGGATTGCAGGTTTAAGGACAGCCTCAGCAAATAGCAAGACTCTTAGCAACCTAGCAAAACCCTGGTTCAAAATAAAAATAAATTCAGGCTGAGGGTATAGCTCAGAGGTAGAATCCCCCTGGGCTCAATCCTCAGCACCACAAATAAAACAAAACAAAACAAAATACATAGAGGAAACCAGTCACATAATATAATAAAAAACTTTTTTTTTTTCTACATATGTGAAAGCTAAAAAGTTCATCTCATAAGGGAAGAGAGTAATACAGGTGTTTACAGAACATGGAATGGAAAGGGTGTGGCGATGGGGGAATGGAGAGATGCCCTAGGTTCCATCCCCAGTATTACGAAAAAAAAAAAAAAAAAGGCTGGGCATGGTGGTTCATGCTTGTAATCCCAGTACTTGAGAGGCTAAGACAGGAGGATCAAAGACTCGTGGCCAGCCTCAACTACTTAGTGAGGCCCTCTGCAACTTAGTGAGATCCTATTTCAAAATAAAAAACTAAAAAAAAGGGGGGGCTGCAGGTGTGGCTTTGAGGGTTCAATCCCCAGTACCACAACATAAACAAATAAATAAATATTTTTTTTAAAAGGGCTGGGATGTAGCCCAAAGGTAGAATGTCCCTGGGTTCCATCCCCAGTACTGGAAAAAAAAAAGGCTGATGGAGGTGGGGGGTGACAGGGAGGGGGGAGGGTATAGGCTGAGTTCAGTCTCCAGTATCACACACATAAAGTATAAATAAATGCGCTCAGCTTGGCCTGGTGTGAATGCCTGTGGTCCCAGTACCTAGGAGGTTGAGACAGAAGGATTTCAGGATTAAGGGAGCCTCAGTAGCCTAAGGAGATTCTGTTTCAAAATAGAGAATGAAGGGGCCTGAGGATGTGGTTTGACCATAGAATGCCTCTGGGTCCAATTCCAATCCCCAGTAATAAAAAAGAATGAATAACTATGTTCATTTTAAAAACACAAGCAACCCTATTTTCATATAACATCTGAGAACAAGCAAGGAATTAATAATATCTATGTAGTTGTGTTTATTTTCTTTCTTTCTTTCTTTCTTTCTTTCTTTCTTTCTTTCTTTCTTTCTTTCTTTCTTTCTTTCTTTCTTTATGTTGTGGTACTAGGGATGGAACCCAGGGGCATTCTACCTCTGAGCTACACACCCAGCCCTATTTTTTATTCTTTTTTTTTTTTTTTTGGTGGTACTGGGGTTCCTGGAAGCCCTTCTACCTCCGGGCTACACTCCCAGACCTATTTTTACATTTTTATTTGGAAACAGGGTCTCCTAAGCCAGCGCGTGCGGCTGGCTTCGAACCTGCGCGATCCTCCTGTCTCTGCCTCCCAAGCGCGGGTGTACAAGCCTGCGCCACCACGCCCGGTTTTATTCTTTATTTTGAAACAGAATCTCACTAAATTGCAAAGGGCCTCACTAAGTAGCTGAGGTTGTCCGCGAACCCTGATCCTCTTGTCTCAGCCTTTCAAATGCTGAGATTACAAGCGTGCGCCACCATGCCTAGCTTAATTGGAATATTTATCACCTCAAACATTTATTTTTCTTTGTGTTGAAATATATTTCCTCCTACCCACTGCACCGCTTATAATCCCGCAAAAAAATAAATAAATAGAAATAAAAATAAGTTAATAAAATCGGAATGGAGGTGTAACTCAGAAGAAGAATGCCCCTGGGTTCTATTCCCAATACCAAAAAGAAAAAAGAAAAGAAGAGAGAGAGAAAGAGATACTTTTCTTCTCTCTGAGCTATAACCCTGGCCCTGTTTTTTATTCTTTGTTTTGAAACAGGGTCTAGCTAAGTTGCAGAGGGCTTCGCTAAGGTGTAGCTGAGGCTGGCCGTGATACCTGTGATCGTCCTGTTTCAGCCTCCCAAGTACAAATGTGCACCACCATGCCCAGCTAGCTTCTCTTCTTTGTACTTAGGAAATGAGAGCATTCTAAGACAAGACTTTGGCTCACGAGCTATCATGTCAGTGCGTGTCAGTACACTCTTAAGTCATGAGTCTATGAAGCTTTAATGATAAGATGTAGAAGTGCAGTGGTGCATGCCTGTAATTCCAGTAGCTGGGGGGCTGAGACGGGTTTGCGGCCAGTCTCAGCAACTTAGCAAAGTAGCTCAGCAACTTAGAGTGATCCTGTTTCAAAATAATACATAAAATAGGGCTGGAGGTATTCTGGAAGGTAGACTGCCTCTGGGTTCAACCTGCAGTATCAAAAAACAAAAGGAACAACAAACAAGCAAACAACACATGAAGCCTTGGCTGAAGGCTTCCAGAGCAGCAAAGGCCCAGGGAGCTCCCCAGTCTTTCTCGGATGGGAGGCACCACCCATCCCACGTCTGTTGCAGAAACCCCTGTGACAGATAGGTATCTTTCAGTCCTAAGCTTGGGCCTGGCAAAGCATCTGGATTTCCTCACCTTCCGAGGTCTGTGCCCTCTTGGGCTTCTCCAGATGTCGCGAAGTGGGAGCACTCCACGCTCATGGGGTTGCTGAGATCATCCATCCCGCTGAAGTGTGGCCAGGCTTGGCGAGGCAACTGTGAGTGTCCTGTTGGCCCAGTTCCAGCCTAGAGAGAAGGAGGCCTTTGGATGCCAGGAACACGCACTCTTCCCTCCCCACCCCACACCTTCCCTCCCATACTGTCCCTGCCTCAAAGGACCTGCATCTCCTGATCAATGCCATCCATGTGCACCCAACTGATGCCCCTTATATCCTTGGAAGCAGGGGCTGCTTGCCAAATAGTGTCCCCTGGGTCTGGCCACCATCATGACCCAGGTGAGGGAACAGACAAAATACAGTGTAGTTCTGCTAAACATGTCCTTCAGTATGCCATATTGGTTTTTTTTGTTTGTTTGTTTTGTGGTACTAGGGGTGGAACCCAGGGGCTTTTCTACCTCCTGGCTATACTCCTGGACCTATTTTATACTTTATTTGGAAACGGTCTCATTAAGTTGCTGAGAGCCTCACTAAGTACCTGAGGCTGGCTTTGAACCTGTGCGATCCTCCTGTCTCAGCCTCCTGAGTGCTGGGATTTCAAACATGTGCCACCACACCCAGCAGGATCCCATATTGTTTTATGTAACTATGTCCTTGTTGGTTGCCAGTTTTGTTCTAATAAACTGAACTGAAACAGTCCAATGTGCAGAAGCCCCTCACAGATGTCCTATACAGAAATCTCCATGCAGAGCTCACAGGTACCTACTTGGCTGCCACTGGGTGCTAGAGGCCTAGACCTCCTATTCAGTTTGCCCCAGGTGGAATAGAAAGCCCTCTCTCTCCCCCACCCCAATGCCTCATTCTTTTTATGTTTTTTGTTGTTGTTGTTTTTTGCGGGTCTGGGGATGGAACCCAGGGGCATTCAACCTCCAAGCTACACCCCCTGCCCTATTTTTTATTCCTCATTTTGAAACAGGGTCTCACTAAGTAGCTGACACTGTTCCGCGGAACCACGATTCTCCAGTCTCAGCCTACTGAATGCTGGGATTACAAGCGTGCGCCACCATGCCTGGCACTCGATCCTCATTTGAATGGACCAGATCAAACCTGCAACTTCCCAGCCTTGGTGGGTTGCACAACACTTGGCATAGACATTGGCAGGATCTGGCACTGCACAATAAGGAGCTTTCAGCCTCGGAGAGAGGGCTGGTCAGTACTGAATGGATGGAACTTGGTAGCCAGCCTCATGGGGGCATGGGCACTCCTGTAGGCATGGCCTGAAGTGGGTGGGGTCCCATCCAGGTTGAAGGCCAACCCCAGCAACCTAGAAAGACCCTATTTCAAAATAGAAAAAAGAAGCTAGGTGTGGTGGTGGCATGCTTGTAATCTCAGCATTTGGGAGGCTGAGACTGGAGGATCGGGGTTCGAGGACAGCCTCAGCTACTTAGTGAGGTCCTTTGCAACTCAGTGAGATCCTGTTTCAAAATAAAGAATAAGCCAGGCGTGGTGGTGCACGCCACGCTTGGGAGGCAGAGACAGGAGGATCGCGCAGGTTCGAAGCCAGCCGCGCTGGCATAAGAGACCCTGTCTCAAAAATATAAAATAGGTCTGGGAGTGTAGCCCAGAGGTAGAAGGGCTTCCAGGAACCCCAGTACCACACACACACACAAAAAAAAAAAAAAAAAAAAAAAAAAGGCCGGGCGTGGTGGCGCACGCTTGTAATCCCCGTGCTTGGGAGGCAGAGACAGGAGGATCTCACAGGTTCGAAGCCAGCAGCGCTGGCTTAGGAGACCCTGTTTCCAAATAAAAATATAAAATAGGTCTGGGAGTGTAGCCCGGAGATAGACGGGCTTCCAGGAACCCCAGTACCACCAAAAATAAAAAATAAAAATAAAAAAATAGAACTGGGAGTGTAGCTTGAAGGTGGAATGCCCCTGGGTTCTAGCTCCATTACCACAAATAAATAAATAAATAAATAAATAAATAAACAAATAAATAAAATACAAAATAAATAAAAAGAAAAAAAAGAAAAAAGAAAACCTAGGTGTGGTGGTACAAATTTGTAATCCCAGTATTATGATGGCTAAGACAGGAGATCTCAAGTTTAGGGAAAGCCTCAGCAACTTAGTGAGGCACCCCACAATTTAGTGACACCCTGTTTCAAAATTCAAAATAAGCTAGGTGTAGTGGTATGTTTGTAATTCTGGTACTTGGGAGGCTGAGACAGGAGAATCATGGGTTTGAAGCCAGCCTCAGCAACTAAGTGAGGCCCTCCACTTAGTGGAACTCTGTTTCAAAATAAAAAATAAAGCTGGGTGTGGTGGCGCACACTTGTAATCCCAGTACTTGGGGGGCTGAGACAAGAGGATCGCAGTTTTGAAGCCAGATCTATCAGTTTAACGAGGCTCTTGGCAACTTAGTGAGACCCTGTTTCCAAATAAAATATAAAATAAGTCTGGAGGTGGAGCGTGTAGGTAGAAGGCCCCTGGTTTCAATCCTCAGTATCACAAAAATAAATAAATAAATAAATAAATAGCCCGGCATGGTGGCGCACGCTTGTGATCCCCGCGCTTGGGAGGCGGAGACTGGAGGATCGCGCAGGTTCGAAGCCAGCCTCGCTGGCTTAAGAGAGCCTGTTTCCAAAAAAATATATATAATAGTTCTGGAAGTGTAGCCCGGAGGTAGAAGAGTTCTATCCCCAGTACCACCAATAAATAAATAAATAAATAAATACTAAAATAGAGCTGTGAGTGAAGCTCAAAGGTAGGATGTTCCTGGGTTCAATCCACAACACCAAACAAATAAATAAAATAAATAAAAGAATAAAATAGGGTTGGGGGTATATATAGCTTAGAGGTGGAATGCCCCTTGGTTCCATCCCCAATGACACACACACACACACACACACACACACACATGCGCGCGCGCGTCAGGAAATCTATGTTTTAGTACCAATTTTATTTGCAACTAACCACATACAAATCACTTATAAAATAATGGTTAACATTTATTCCTTAATTCACAAATGTATCACAAAACCAAAATCTCTCCCAAGAAAAACCTCATTATAAACCAAGATATTACTAATATTTAGCCCAGTTTTTAACCCAAAAAGTTGAAAATGACTAACTGGAGAATTTATCTTTTGTACATCAGTTGCAGACGCTAATTGTACAGATGGATAATCTGGTTGAGATAAACATTTTCCTTTTTCAATCTTACAGAACAAAAGCTGGGCTAGGGATATAGCTCAGTAGCAGAGTGCTTGCTTAGTATATGAATGCAAAAGGTCCTGGATTCAACTCTGGTAACACACACACACACACACACACACACACACACCTATCAACAACTGAATGCTAAAGGAAAAAACTGCCCATAAGATAAAACCACTGAGAAAGAGTTCTCTATGTTAAGAACAGTGCCTAAGCATCCAGATATCAAAGAAAATTTAATCTTAAGCCACTAAGCATTTACCCTTTGAAGGAACACATACTGCCAGGCAAAGCATTTTATTTTACTACAAATGATGCTCAATATGAATGTCTAAGAGATTTTTAAATGGCTAAGAAAACACTGCTGTGTGTGTTATTGACTATAATCTGAGTATTTGGGAAGCTAAGAAAAGATTGCAGATTCAAGGGCAGCCTCAGCAACTTAGTGAGACTGTCAGCAACCTAGCAAGACCCTGATTCAAAAATAATTATGCCGGGTGTGGTGGCGCACGCTTGTAATCCCAGCATTCGGGAGGCTGAGACAAGAGGATCTCGGTTTGCAAACAGCCTCAGCTACTTAGTGAGGTCCTCTGCAACTACTCAGTGAGACAGTGTTTTAAAATAAAGAATAAAAAATAGGGCTGGGGGTGTAGCTGGGAGGTAGAATGCCTCTGGGTTCCATCCCCAGTACCCACAAAAAATAAATAAAAAATAAAAAGGGCTGGGGGCGTATAGCTCAGAGGTAGAATGCTTCTGGGTTTAATCCCCAGTACCATGTTCATAGAGAACCCACACACACACATTAATTTTAAAAAAGAAAGGTAAAACACCTGAGCACTTCTTGGTTCAATTCCTGTTACAAAACAAACAAACACCTGATACCAAACTTCACTACAGAAAACAGATTTCAATTATACACTATGTAAAAGCTTTAAGTTTTTTTTGGCACTTGATCTTATAGCTAAGAGACATAACTGCTGCTTTCAGTAAAATACTCTTTTTAGCTTATTAATTTTTTCTAAACCAGTACTACCTCACAAAACAGTAAAGAAATATCACTTGTTTGCTGGGGGTGGTGACACATGACTATAATTCCCAACCAATCAGGAGGGTGAGGGAGAATGATCAGAGAGGAGTCTGAAGCCTACTTGAGCAGTATGGAGACTCTTTAAAAAACAAACAAAAAGCAACATAAAAAACTAGGAGATACTACTTCTTGCTCAAGTATCCTCAAAGATGAATATCAAAACTATACAGTCCAAATATTTTAGGAATTACAAACTTTTTAATACAAGGCAAATAAATAAAAAATTATATAATCATGTCCATTGGAAAACAAAAAGACTGTTTCTCTGATTCAATAAAACATGTAACAGGTTCCAAAAAAAAAAAAAAAAAACCCTCACATACCTACTTGGCAAGTTACGTCTAAGTGATTGGTAATACTACTACATTTTTTAGATGAAAACAGACACCTTTCACAAATACACATTTTATATTCCAAAATTAAAATAAAAATCTCTAACAGTAGAGTCCTGCTTTGTTGTTTTTGTTTGTGTTTTTAACTTTCAGTGAGTTTACAGCGATTCTGCACATTATTAACAAATGAAATCCCCATTTGGTCACCCAATACCTACATGTACATTTCCTTCTTCACCGTTGAGAAAATAAACAACATTACATTGTTCTGGAGGAAAATATAGTCTTTCAAAACACTATCAATTCCTATCCAATTACTTTTCTATTAGAAAAATTCAAAAGTTACAATGCTTGTGGCAAAAAAACCCAACAGAATGTAAGATCTGTAAGATGATTAGTGTAATTAAGCAGACACATACTGAATAATCAAATCAATACTGGATTTTTTAGCACAATAAATTACATAGGATAAGTGCTAAAACAACATTAAAGCATGTATTTCAGCTGGGTGTAATGGCATATACCTGTAATCCCAGTACTTGAAGTCTGAGACAGGAAGATTGCAGGCTCAAGGCCAGCCTCAGTAATTTAGAGAAACCCTGTTTCAAAATAAAAAAAAATCAAAAGGGTTGGGAGGTGTAGCTTGGAGGTAGAATGTCAGAGTTCTGTATCATTCCCAGTACCAAACAAACAAACAAACAAATTACATAAGTATTTCAAACGTTACATTATTTAACCAAGTCTGCAATCAATCAACTCCTCTACCTCCTCTTTAAGATACTTTATTTATTTATTTTTTTAATTTTGCGGGTCTGGGGATAGAACCCAGGGGCATCTGACCTCTGAGCTACACCCCCTGCCCTTTTTTTTATTCTTTATTTTGAAACAGGGTCTCACTAAGTTGTGGAGTGCCTCACTAAATAGTTGAGGCTGTCCGTGAACCACGATCCTCCACTCCAGTCTCAGTCTCTCAAATGCTGGGATTACAAGCATGCGCCACCATGCCTGACTCTTTAAGATACTTTTCATAGCAATAAAAACACCTTAGTACTTTGATTTAGTTACAACAAACCCTGTTGATTATGTGCATCTCACTGAAGTGCTACCCGTACCCAAAAATCCCCATCAGACAAAGAACTTGAACTTCCTGAGTCAGAGTCTAACTCACTGAAGCCACCCAAGTCCCATTCAGTACTAGATTCACTTGGTATATCATCTTCTTCAGTAAGAAAACTTTGACCAGGTTCAAGACAGGAAGGATAAACATGGGCTGAGAGGCAAAAAAAGTTGGAGTCAAACTGCAAGAGGCCTAATGTGGTACCTATATCAATCCATTGGTCTCCTCTACAATCATATTCATACACAGTCACCCGGTTCTTTTTCCACTGTGGGGTGCGTGAGGTGATGAGCAATAATTTTTGGCCATGACTGATAATCCGGTAGTTGTTGGTCTTTGCCACCAAGGGAATATTGTTAATCTGCCTCCATTCTCCCCTACCTGGATTGTAGACCTTCATGACTGGGAGGTCACAAATACAGTAGATCTCATCATTGAAGACACAGGCTTCCTGAAAGTCATTGTGCTTAAGAGAAACACACTTCAGCCACATATTGTGGCTGGGATCATAACAGAACATGTGCCTACTATTGAGAGCATAGAGATAGTTCTGAATTACCATTAGGTCAAAGAATATAAAGGAATGGGGCAGTGGAGCTACTAATGCCCACTGGTTCCTCTGAACACTGTAGCATTCCACTTCCTTCAGTTTAACTCCTGTAACAGGGTCTCGTCCACCCAGAATGTAAACGTAACCATTGAGATAGGCCACATCCATGCCTTCACGACAAAGCAAGCGATTTGCCAGTTGCTGCCAACTATTTTGGGCTGGTTTATACACCCAAAGGTCTTTCCTGGGCTGAGCAGCTAGATAGATGTCATGGTCTGGAGTAATACAGACAGCTAAAGTAGTGACAGTTCTTGTGTGAGCAAGGCAGGTCAAAGGTGAGGGCACTTTGTAAATATCCCCAGAATATGGGTCACAACAGAGAAAGGGATCTCTGGGGTGCCCAAAGAAGATCACCATTTCCTTGGCACACATACCCAGCCTCTGGGGAGGGTTTTCTGCTACAGATACAACAGAACTGCTGCTGCTGCTATTTGGCTTGGCCACCAGAGACTTATACAGCATGTCACCATAGCGCATCTGCAGGGCTCCTTCAATCACGTCCAGGCAGTATTTCTTCACAATGGGCTTGGTCAGCAGCCCCTCCAGGTAGTCACGATCTTCTTCAGTGAAGTGTGTCCAGCGGACACACTTGAAGACTTCGGCAGCACTGGGGCCTCGCTCTTTGGGAGAAGCTTCCAGCCACTGCACAACCACGTGGCACACTGTCTGTTCACTCTCTACGTTCAGACTATCCAGGCACAGCACTGCCAAGAGTTGGGCCAGGGTCAGATCTGCTAGAGTCTCCTCGCGAATCGAACCCATCCGGCTGAGCTGCTTGAAGTTGTGAGCTATAAAGGACTGGGCCTGAGCTCGCAGCTTGTGATGGTCAAAGGCATCGGCAAACTTGAGGATGGCGGTGCAGTTGGCCAGGTCAAGGCGGCGGGCTAGGAAGGACGCACAGGCTTCCCGCACGTACTCGAGCTGCAGCATGTCAGAGGCCGCGAACAGGCGCTGCACGTTGGCCTCGCTCAGGGACACGCGACCCGTGTAGCAGTAGTCAACCAGCACCTCGAAGGACTCGGCGTCCACGTCGTGCATGGTCACGCTGGCTTGCTGGCTTTCGTACATGCCGCCGGTGAACATGCTCTTGAAGTAGGGGCACGCGGCTGCCAGCACGTTGCGGTTGCAGGAAAAGAGGCGCCCGGTGCCCGGGCCGCTGCCCGGCGTCACCACCTCGATGGTCACATCGCACAGCAGCCGCGCGTCGTAGAAGGACTTGAGCTGCGCCAGCAGGGCTGCGGAGTGCGCCGTGTCCTTTAATTCCTCGGGGCCCGTGAAGAAGGCCGAAACCGAAGGCTTGGAGATCCTCTTGGGCCGCCTGCCGCCGCGGGGGCTGGCGAGGCGGCGAGAGCGCGGGGCGTCTTCCCGGGACTGCATGCTGGAGATGGCGGCCGGGGCTGCGGGCACCGGCGCGGGCTCCTCCTCACCTTTCCCTCGCTGACACCGAGACGGCGGCGTCTTCGAAGAGACTGGAGCACGGGTCCATTCGGTTAATGAAGCTCTACACCGCGATTCCGTCTCCCTTTTACGCGGAGGCAGCTCCCGGCTGACGCTTTCGTCCCGCGCCTTTTCTCCGCTTCCGCCAGCCCTCACGCCCCCGCGCCTCGCAGGTGGCATCAGGAGAACTACCGCTCCCAGCCTGCCTTTCGCGCCTCAAGGCATGCTGGGACCGAGCAGAGGCGCGGGCGGAGGCCGCCGCCAGAAGCCGCTTTGCGTTCTGGGAGTTGTATTTTGTGTGCTGTGGCGATCTTTTTCAGCTGTGCTTTGTTTCAGCTGCCGGTATTGCAAGGAGCCAATTAGAACTGATTTTGTGGTTTAGAATTTGGGGTTTGGAGTCCGGATTAGTTGCCTGTTCTAGTAGAGAGTGTTTGGTGTCTGCCTCGATTTTTTGAATTTGTGAATAATAGAATTTGATAGGATTGTGTGAGGATTAAATGAGTCAAATTGCATAGGGCAGTGTGTGTGTGTGTGTGTGTGTGTGTGTGTGTGTGTGTGTGCGCGCGTGTGTGTTTTACTGGAGGTTGAACACAGAGGCATTCCGCCCTTATAGAACGCAGAAGCGTTCTATCTCTGACCTATACTCCCAGCCCTATTTTATTGTTTTTCGGTACTGGGGATCTAAACTAGAGGCATTCTACCTCCAAGCTATACTAAGTTGCGAATAGCCTGGTGCTGCTGAGGCTGGTCACGACCAGACCCTCCAGTCTCAGCCTCACAAGTATTGGCATTTCAAGCCTGCGCCACCGCACCCGCCTGGCATTCTACCTTTAAACTACACGTCCAGTTTTATTTTATTTGGAAACAGCTATGTTGTCGAAGTCGTTTTTAATTGCCGAGGCTGGTCTTAAACCTGTGATATTCCTGTCTCAGCCTCCCAAGTACTGAGATTAAGGATCTACGCCACCACACTCACCACATATGGCGCTCTTAATATTTGTTGTAGTATAACTAATAGAATACAATCTTTAGAGTGCAAAAGATTAGTCTGTCTTTTGCTCTTATGAAAATGAAGCAACACTTAGCCGGGCCGCGGTGGCGCATGCTTGGAATCCCTGCGTTTTGGAAGCTGAGACAGAGGATGGCGGTCTGCTGACAGCCTCAGTTAATATTTAGTGAGGTCCTTTGCAACTTAGTGAGACCCTTTTTCAAAATAAAGACTACAAAATAGGGCTGGGGCTTTAGCTTGGAGGTAGAAAGTTTCTGGGTTCCATCCCCAGTACCGCATAAAAAGAAAAAAAAAATTTAAACAACACTTAATTTGAAATTCTGTGCCTGAATCAGGCTGGTGACACATGCCTGTAGTCCCAGTACTTGGGAGGCTGAGACAGGAAGAGCCGAGGTTCCTACCTAGCCTCAGTAATTTAGTGAGACCATCTGCAATTTAGTGAGGCCCTGTTTCAAAAATAAAAAAATAAAAGGGCTGGGGATGTAGCTCAGAGGTAGAATGCAGCTGGATTCAATCCCTATTAAAAAAGCACACACACACACACACACACACACACACACACACACACACTCAACGCACGCATGCGTAATAACCCAGAAAAATAAACAAATAAACAAAAACTTGTTGCAGATAGAAAAACCCTACAAGTTTCTGCAGAGATGTCTTTTGGTTTGTTTGTTTTAGAGATTTTATTTTTATAACCGTTTTAGGTTCACAGGAAAATTGAGCAGAAAGTACAAGGAATTCTCACATACTTCACCCTCCCTCTCCCTGAAACCAAAAGAGAGCTCTTAGTGTTTCTAGAGGTAGATGCTGTTATTAGAACTGGACCCCTAGCTTTTGCACTATTGCCCTCCTTTTTACTTTCGCCATCTCTAAGGAAACCATCTCCAAACCCCTGTCTGGGATTCTCCTTCCCTGTTTGCTTTTCAGAACCTGAAATCATTCCTAGCCTCTTCTCAACTCTTGGACTCTAGTTATTAAGTACCTGTTTCCCCTTTTAAATACAGAAAGAAAGAAAGAAAGAAAGAAAGAAAGAAAGAAAGAAAGAAAGAAAGCCAGAGGCCAGTTGAGTACTTCAGCTCCCTTTCAGCTTCAGTGCCTCACACGTACTACACATCCCTTGCTATGTGTAGTTGCTGCTGCCATCAGAGCTCACTTAGTTTTGAAAGTCATCTGTTCAACCTAACATACTTCTTGCAGTTCAGAGCGTAACTCACTGAGCGCAACTAAGCCCTTTCCACTTCCAGATTCACCTTCCATGAAATCCTATTCTCCTGTTTCTATCCCCCTCTCACATTTCTACCCACCACTGTCAAAACCTCATTCAGGCTACTTTTCCCTCCTAATTTTTTTCTCCCCCCCCCCCCCCCGTACTGGGGATGGAATCTAGGGGCATTCTACCTCTGAGCTACACCCCTAGTTCTATTTTTTATTCTTTGTTTTGAAACAGTCTCAGTGAGTTGCAAGGAACCTCACTAAGTAGCTGAGGCTGTCCGGGGAGCTTCCTGAATGCTGGGATTACGAGCGTGCACCACCATGCCTGGCTTATTCTTTATTTTGAAACAGGGTCTCACTAAGTTAAAAAGAGTCTCACAAGTTGCTGAGGCTGGCTGTGAACCTGCGATCCTCCTGTATCAGCCTCCTAAGTACTAGGATTAAAAGCATGCACCACCACCCTCAACTGAGGTTGTGTATAAAAAGAAATAAATTCAAGATTTCCAGGAGTTTTATGAGAACCCTGAGATATTTTCAGTTTATGTGTCTGTTTCTTTTTCTTTCTTTCTTTCTTTCTTTCTTTCTTTCTTTCTTTCTTTCTTTCTTTCTTTTTCTTTCTTTTTTTTTCTTTTTTTTTTTTTAGTACTGAGGATGAAACCCAGGGAATTCTATCTCCGAGCTACATTTTATTCTTTATTTTGAAACAGGGGCTCACTGAGTTGCAAAGGACCTCACTAAGTAGCTGAGACTGTCCTCAAACCGTGGTCCTCCTGTCTTATCTTCCCAAGTGCTGGGATTACACGCAGGCACCACCATGCCCGGCTATGTGTCCATTTCTTTTTTTTTTTTTTTTTTTTTTTCTTTTTTTTTTTTTGGTGGTACTGGGGTTCCTGGAAGCCCTTCTACCTCCGGGCTACACTCCCAGACCTATTTTTTTTACATTTTTATTTGGAAACAGGGTCTCCTAAGCCAGTGCGCGCGGCTGGCTTCGAACCTGCGCGATCCTCCTGTCTCCGCCTCCCAAGCGCGGGGATTACAAGCGTGCGCCACCACGCCCGGCTATGTGTCCATTTCTTAAGATTCTTCTATTCATATTTAAAAACTGTAAAGTTTATCTTTGTAGTTTTGAAAGACAAATGGTTCTAGCTGTATGATGTGCTTTAATTAAATCCCACTGTACCAAAATAAGGATTATACCAAATGAAATCACTTGCTACTAGAAAATAGATTTCTAGGTCCCTGCTCCTTTAAGTGTGGTCCACAAGCTCAGCAGTTTTTGGCATCACCCAAGGATCTTGTTGAAAACATAAAACCAGTGGCTCTAGAGGCACTGCATCAAAATCTGCATTTGAATAGTATCTTCAGCTCGTTTATATGTATACTAAAATTTGAAGAAAACACAGGTGTGGAGAGATGGGTGAGTGGCACATGTTTGTAATCCCAGCATTTGGGAGGCTGAGACAGGAGGATCACAGTTCGCGGCCAGCCTCAGCTACTACTTAGTGAGGCCCTTTGCAACTCAGTGAGATCCTGTTTCAAAATAATGAATAAAGGCCGGGCGTGGTGGCGCACGCTTGTAATCCCCGCCCTTGGGAGGTGGAGACAGGAGGATCGCGCAGGTTTGAAGCCAGCCTCGCTGGCTTAAGAGACCCTGGTTCCAAATTAAAAAAAATATAAAAATAGGTTTTGGAGTGTAGTATGGAGGTAGAAGGGTTCCATCCCTAGTACCACCAAAAGAAGAAGAAGAAGAAGAAGAAGAAGAAGAAGAAGAAGAGAGAGAGGAGGAGGAGGAGGAGGAGGAGGAGGAGGAGGAGGAGGAGGAGGAGGAGGAGGAGGAGAAGGAGAAGGAGAAGAAATAGGGCTGAGCCCAGGAACATTCTACCTCTGAGCTATACCCCCAACCCCTGTTTTTTATTCTTAATTTTATTTATTTTTTATTTTTGGAGTACTGGGGATTGGATCCAGGGGCATTCTACCTCTGAGCTACACCCCCAGCCCTATTTTTTATTCTTTATTTTGAACAGGGTCTCACTGAGTTGTAAAGGGTCTCATTAAATAGCCTACCAAGCACTGGGATTGTAAGCATGTGCCACCAAGCCTGGCTATTCAGTTATTTTGACTTGTTTTTCTTCCAATAAATTATGTTTAAGAAGAAAACAAAGCTGTCAGGCATAGTGGTGCACACTTATAATCCCAGTACTTGGGAAGCTGAGGCAAGAGGATTGCTGGTTCAAGGCCAGCCTCAGCAGTTTAGTGGGACCCTCAACAACTTAATGAGACCCTGTTTTTTTTAATCTATTTCTTTATTTGTTTATATTTTTATCTTTTTGTGGTACTGAGATTGAGCTCAGGGACGTTCTACCTCTGGGCTACCTACCCAGGCCTATTTTTTAGTTTTTGTTTGAAACAGGGTTTGCTAGGTTGCTGAAAGTCTCACTAAATTGTTGAGGCTGGTCTCTAGCCTTTTTTCCTCCTGTCTCCACCTCCCAAGTACTAGAATTATATGTAGATGCCACTGCACCACAGGCCTATTTCCTTCCTTTTTTCCTAGCTCACTTTTCTGTTTTCTTTTCTTTTTTTTACTAGGAATTGAACTTAGAAACATTCTACCTCTGACCTCCACCTCCACCCTTTTTTGTTTTTGTGTTTGAAACAGGGTCTTGCTAGGTTGCTAAGAGTCTCACTACTTTACGGATGTTGCAAGAAGCTTGGTCCCCAGAGACAAGGAACACCATGGCCAGAGTTGGAAAACAGGCTACTTGATTCACCAGTGAAGACCCAGTAAGCAACAGAAAGTTTTGGATCTGGGCCTTGAGTCCTGAAATTATACACTTTTTACACATTTGGTCACAGAATTGCGGAGAGGCAGGAGGGGTAAGCATGAGATTTGTTTCACCTAGAGTAAGTGAGACAGAAGCAGAATGGCGGTTAGTGATACATCATTTAGTTCTGTCTTATCTGCAGGCAGCCAGGGGAGACTGCTTTGTTTATATTAGGGGGAGCTGGTACTGGGTTGTATGTTTTGAACAGTCTAGGGAGGCCAGTCCTGTTTTGTGTCTTATCTCTGGAGCTGTCTGCTTGTTATTATCTGATGGAAGGGGGGGGCAAAGAAGCTTTATTCTTTTATTTTAATTTTTAAGCTCCTTGTCAAAAGTAGCTCCAAGGACTCAACCAGACTTTTACCTCACTGAGACTGGCCTTGAACCGGTGATCCTCCTGTGTCACCCTCCCAAGTACTGGGATTGCAGGCATGTGCCACCATGCAAGGCAGACCTTGTTTTGAAATTAAAAAATAAAATAGAAAAATAAAATAAAATAAAATAGAGCTGGGAGTGTAACTCAGAGGCAGAATACCTCTGGTTTCAATCCTTAGTATCACAAAAAGAAGGAGAAAAAGGAGGAGGAGGAAGAGAAGAAGGAGGAAGAGGAAGAGGAGGAAGAGGAGGAAGGGGAAGAGGAGGAGGGGAGGAGGAAGGGAGGAGGAAGGGAGGAAGGAGAGGAGGAGGAAAGGGAGGAGGAAGAGGAGGAGGAAAGTGAAAAAATAAAAACAAAGCTAAAGGAAATGGTGCAAGGTGGTGGTCAGTGCCACAGTGGGTTGTAGAGTGCTCCCTGGATGCCTGGGTAGTACTTCTCCTGTGGTCTAGGGAGGCCTGGCCTGTTCTGTGTTTTATCCCTGGAGCTGTATATACGTTATTATTTGAAGGGGAGAGCAGTAAAGACGCCTTATTATTTATTTTAATTTTAAGCTTCTAGCCAAAAGAAGCTTCAAGGAGCCAGCCAGTTGCCTACATCCTTCCCCCCCTTCAAAAATTCTCAATGTACTTAACAAGAAGTCCTCAATTTTCTAGACTGCCTTTATTTATTTATTTACTATTATTATTTATTTATTTACTATTATTATTTATTTATTTATTGCTGTACTGGGGATGGAACCCAGTGGCATTCTACCTCTGAGCTATACCCCCAGCCCTATTTTTTATTCTTTATTTTGAAACAGAGTCTCATTGAGTTGCAAAGGGCCTCACTAAGTAGCTGAGACTGTCTGCAAATCAGAATCCTCCTGTGTCAGCCTCCCAAATGCTGGTATTATAAGTGTGCAGCCACCACGCCAGGCTCTCAGAATATTTAACCCTTTCTAGCCATGTGTTTGTATCTCCAGACCTGGTTTCTATTCCTAGAGTCTGTATTAGATTGTTTTTGGGCGGGGTCTCTCCCATAGTTCCTTTGGTTGGGTCATTTTTTTATCCCTTTAGTAATGTTTTGTTGAACATCCCAGGAGAAGGGGTCTCTGTTAGTGAGAATGTCAGGTTAATTTGGCTTAATGAGCTGAAATAGCCATAGTGGATTTTCTAGGCTGCCATAAAATATAATCTGACATGCATCAAATCTGACAACAACTATGTCAGTTTTGGTCACATTAATGGTGAAGATTGCAAAGGCTCACTGCAACACTTCTATTACTCCTCCCCACAGGACAAGAATTGTCAATTATTTTCTCTGTGTGTGTGTGTGCGCGCGCGCGCGAACCCAGGGGCATTCTACCTCTAAACTACACCCCCAGTCCTTTCTTTCTTGCTTTCTTGCTTTCTTTCCTTCTTTCTGGCAGTACTAGGGATGGAACCCAGGGACATTTTACCTCCGAGCTATACTCCAGCCCTATTTTTTATTCTTTATTTGAAACAGGGTCTCACTGAGTTGCAAAGGGCCTCATTAAGTAGCTGAGGCTGTCCACAAACCATTATCCTCCTGTCACAGCCTCCCAAGTACTGGGATTACAAGTGTGCGATACCATGCCTGGCTGTGTCAATTGTTTTCTTCTTTCTTTCTTTCTTTCTTTCTTTCTTTCTTTCTTTCTTTCTTTCTTTCTTTCCTTCCTTCCTTCCTTCCTTCCTTCCTTTCTCTTCTTCTTTTTTTTTTTTTTTTTCGGTACCTGGGATGGAACTCAGGGGCTTTTCTACCTCCGGGCTACACTCCCAAACCTATTTTATACTTTATTTGGAAACAGGGTCTCACTAAGTTGCTGAGAGCCTCACTAAGTAGCTGAGGCTGGCTTTGAACCTGTGTGATCCTCCTGTCTCAGCCTCCCAAGCACAGGGATTACAAGCGTGTGCCACCACGCCCAGCTAGTCTTTTTATGTTTGAAACAGAGTCTCACTGAATTGTGAAGGGCCTCGCTAAGTAGCTGAGGTTGTCTGTGATGCTGGGATTACAAGCATGCGCCACCATGCCAGGCCTCAATTGTTTTCTAATCCTAGCAATGCAAAATCAAACTGGGCAGACACCTAAGTGTCAAAATTAAGAAACAAAGCGTCACCATAAATCCCACTAATAAAGTCAATCCTGAGGCACTTATGACATAAAACGTAGAGTCTACTTTTGTGGCATGAGATGTTCTTCAGTTCTTCAGTCTTCTGTGGTTCATAAGCCTATCAACTCTGGGTGCGGCTGGAGCAGGGCAAGTCATCTCTCTCAGGATCAGCTTGCTTGCATCTCCAGGTTTGGATGTCCAGTGGGTTGTCTCTGGGGCTGCTGGCTTCAGGCGGCTGTGATGAATCCAGGCAGCAATATCTTCAACTTTTATTGCTATGGGGGTCACAAGAATAACAGTGAAAGGCTCTCTCCATTTTGCCCTCAGGGGAACCTGATTCCAGTCTTTGACCCAAACTAAGCTTCCAGGTTTATAGGGATGGACTGGTGTTTAACTAGTTAAACTGGTAGTTAAACACCAGTCCATCCATCTTATACCCATTTATGCAAGCCATGTGTGACTTTTCTTATTTTCCTTGTAAGTTTATGCATGCCTACTCCCCTGACTCACACAGCCTCCCTGGCAATCCTTGGAAGATAGGAGGGGGTTGAGCATACATCATCTCATAAGGAAAATACTCTGTTCTCTAGGGAGGAGTGCATCTAATTCTTTTTTTTCTGTTATTTTTTTTAATTTTTATTTTTTATAATGGAACATATTGAGAGTGGTTACATTTACATTGTGCTTCATGCCAGGAGTGCATCTAATTCTAAATAGAACTAAAGGTAAAGCTTGAACACAAGTTAGCTTAGATTTCTGACATATTTTTCCTAACCTATTTTTTTTTTTTTGTTGTTTTTGTTTTTGCAGGTCTCAGAATGGAACCCAGGAGCATTCAACCTCTGAGCTATACACCCTCCACTATTTTTTATTCTTTATTTTGAAACAGGGTCTCACTGAGTTGCGGAGGGCCTCACTAAGTAGCTGAGGCTGTTTGCGAACTGCGATCCTCTGGTCTCAGCCTCCAGAATGTTGGGATTACAAGCGTGCGCCACCACGCCCGGCTCCCTAACCTAGTTTTGATGGTTCTATTCACTCTCTCTACTTTGTCTGAACTCTTGTGGCCTATATGCAGAATGCAGCTTCCAGGTGATGCCCAGGGCATGTCTTGAATAATTTCTTCTATGAAGGCTGGTCCACTGTCAGACCCTATGTGCGAAGGTAGTCCATATCTAGTTAAATTATGTGAGTGGCCTTTAAAATTATTAAACTTGAGCCAGGTGTGGTGGTGCACACTTGTAATCCCAGCATTCGGAAGGCTGAGGCTGGAGGATCATGGTTCGCGGACAGCCTCAGCTACTTAGTGAGGCCCTTCACAACTCAGTGAGACCTGGTTTCAAAAAAATATTTGTAAAGACTAAAAAAATAAGCCGGGCGTGGTGTTGCACACTTGTAATCCCAGCATTCGGGAGGCTGAGACCGGAGGATTGTGGTTCATGGACAGCCTCAACTACTTAGGGAGGCCTTCCACAACTTAGTGAGACCCTGTCTCAAAATAAAGAATAAAAAATAGGGCAGGGGGTGTATCTCTGAGGTTGAATGCCCCTGGGTTCCATCCCCAGTACCACAATAAATAAATAAATAAATAAATAAATAAATAAATAAATAAAGGTTAAACTTTCCTATTGGGTATTTAAGAACAAAATGGTAGCCCTATGTGGGGCAAACAAATTTTTATAAAGTTATTTTGCTGTTGAGGTCAGCCAGGGCTCCTCGGGGTCCCTCTAAGGGACTTTGTGAGGGTTTTCCTCTACCAGTTGTGCCGTCTGCCAGAATGGGTCATGAGTTTAATGATCAAAGAAAAGCCCAGTGGTCAGTGAACCCATGACCCATCCTGGAAGATTTTGACTTTTCTTGGAGCATTGAGGACATTCCCCTCTCTAATGACCTTTTTACAGACTATGCACTGGTGGCTCTTAGTCTCTGGTGTCTTCATAATCTCCCTAATTGGGAGATTAAGTGACTTTTCAGAATTTTTAGAGCTCTTGGGAGTCCCATCATTTATCCCTGGGTTCCATCTGACCTTGGAGCACAAGGGCCAAAATTTTGGCTGTTCCACCCCCACCCCAGCCTGCAAGACCCCCCACCCCAGGTCTGCAAGTCTCAGTTGTTGAACACCTAGAAGGTAAGTTTTACCACTCTTTTGTATGAATAGGGATCAAAATTATACCCTTTTTAAAGTGGTGGCTATCAAAAGATTGATTAAGTTTTTTGCTAGAAGCTGTATATCTTTCATGTCAACCAGTCTCCCATCTCACTGAGACTGGCCTCGAAGATGTGATCCTCCTATCTTACTCTCCCAAGTACTGGGATGATGATGATGATGATGATGATGATGATGGTGATGGTGATGATGGTGATTTTGCTGTACTGGGGATGGAACCCAGAGGCATTCTACCTACGAGCTACACCCCCTGCCCTATTTTTTATTCTTTATTTTGAAACATGGTCTCACGAAGTTGCAGAGGGCCTCACTAAGTAGCTGAGGCTGCGAACTGCGATCCTCCAGTCTCAGCCTCCCGAATGCTGGGATTACATACATGCACCACCATGCCTAGCTGAGACCTTTTTGTGAAATAATAAAAAATAAATTAGAGCTGAGAATGTAGCCAGAAATAAAATCCTCTCTGGGTTCTTTCCGCAGTACAATAAGAAAGAAAGAACAGAAAAGAAAAAGCTAAAGGAGGAGGGAAAGGCACAAGGCATTGGTGCTCAGTGCCACAGAAGGTGGTACGGGGTTGCCTGGATGCCTTAAGCAGAGCCTCACAGTCCATTCTATGCTTCCTTCTTATCCCCTTCCCTGACATGTAATAGACTATTCAACACTGATTGTTGAGTGAAGGAATGATAACCTTTTATGTTTTTCTTCTTTTCACTGTTAGCTTTCCCCATAACGTTATGATTTTTCTACAGAAATCATGTTTTTGACTTATTATTTATTTATTTATTTATTTATTTGGTATTGGGGATTGAACCTAGGAGTCATCTATATCTGAGCAACTCCCCCCCCAACCTTGTTTTTTAAAAATTTTTTGAAACAGGTTCATACTAAGATGCTGAGCATCTCCCTTAAATTGCTGTAATTGTTTGGACTTAGCATGTCCCCCTATCCTTCAGAAACAAGGTAGTAATGTTGGAAGTTGGGTTGGTTGTTAAGGAGAGATCCCCGGGGGTGTCGTCTTGAGATTATAGGCAGTCTCTCCTCCCCCAGTTTTTGTTTTCTCTGCTTCTGTCCTCCACCACTAGGTGAGGCGAAGCCTGGCACTTACCCTCTCTCCACTTCCTGAAGCATGCCCCGAGTTCTGCAGACTTGGCCTCACATGAACTGAAATTCAAGTCTCCAAAAACTATAAGCAAATAAATCTTTTTTATAGTTGCTAAAACTGGCCTTGAACCTGTGACCCCCCCCTGTCTCAGCATCCCAAGTACTGGGACCAGTTTATGTCAAGTTTTTTGTTTTGTGTTTGAACCCAGGCGCATTCTATGTCTGAGCTATATTCCTAGCCCTATTTTTTTATTCTTTATTTGAGACAAGGTCTCACTAAGTAGCTAAGGCTGCCCTCCAACCCATGATCCTCCTGTCTCAGCCTCCCAGGTACTGGGATTACAAGCGTCCAACACCACTTCCAGCTATGTCGGTAATCTTAATAATCAAATTTAGCCTCCCTAATAGTGGGACTTGTCATAGTATGTGTTTCCAGATGTGATACAAAATGAAGTTCAAAACATCACCTATGATATTTTTATCAAATGTTTGTAACTTGAATTTAATTAATCTTTCTACTTATTTGAGTGTATAGTACATCAAAGGGATGGGTGAAATATACCAACATCATGAGAAAGCAGGTAAGTCCAGAGTATGGATCCTTCTATGAAACAACAGTGCTGAACTCTTCAAGAAGTCAATGCCATGTGGGAAAGATGTAGAGGGATTAATCTAGAAACTAAAGAGAGAAAACCTAATACAATGTGAGAATCCTAATCAGATCCTAGATTGGACAAAATAAACATATACATACATATATAAACATATTTTTATAATATGTGTGCATATATATATATATATATGTACACACTTGTGTGTTTGTGTGTGTGTGTGTGTGTGTGTGTGTGTGTGTGTGGTACTGGGGATTGAACCCAGGGGCATTTTCTCTCTGAGCTACATCCCTAGCCCTTTTTATTTTTTGTTTTGAAACAGATTCTTGCCAGGATGCTGAGAGTTGCTATATTGCTGAGGTTGGCCTCAAACCTGTGTTCTCCTGTCTCAGCCTCCCAAATACTGGGATTACAGGTGTGTACCACCATCCTGGCCTGTACACACATTTTATACATACATATATATGAGGGAAAGCAAAGGTGTGGTGTTGGAGAAAGCAAATGTGGCAAAACATTAATAACTTTTGAGCTTATAAAGCATGTAGAGTGTTCATTCAAGTATTCCTTAAAATTTCCTGTACCCCTAAATTTATCCAAAATAAAACATTTTGGGGAAATATCTCATCCAATAATTTGAGTTTGATGTGATTTCATCCAATCTTCCCTGGTGTAGATTTCCTCCCTGGTAAATGTTTAAATAATAACCTTTGTCTTTCTTTCTTTCTTCCTTTCTTCCTTTATTTTTTTTTCAGTACTGGGGATGGAACCCAGGGGCATTCTACCTCTGAGCTATACCCCCAGGCTTAGTTTTTATTCCTTATTTTATTATTATTATTTTTTAAATTATTATTATTATTATTATTTTGGTGGTGCTGGGGTTCCTGGAAGACCTTCTACCTCTGGACTATACTCCCAGACCTATTTTATACTTTTTAAAGTTTGGAAAAAGGGTCTCTTAAGCCAGCGCAGCTGGCTTCGAACCTGTGCCATCCTCCTGTCTCCGCCTCCCAAGCACGACGCCTGTCTTTTTATTCTTTATTTTGAAACAGTGTCCCACTGAGCTGCAAAGGGCCTCACTAAATTACTGAGGCTGGCTGCCATGATCCTCCTGTCTCAGGCTCCAAAATGCTGAGATTACAAGCGTGCACCACCACGCCCAGCAACCTTTGTCTTTCCCGAGAATCTTCCTCAGAATAATTATTCGAGAGCTGCCAGAGCCAGCCAGCAAAAGTACGGGTTCCGAAGAAAGGCGTGAGGATGAAGAATTTTTAATTCTAATGTGGGGGGCCGCCAGTTTACAATCTCCACTGGCCGAGCCCTGCTCCTGGGTCAGTATTCTCTATTGCCAACCTACTGAGTGACACCTACTTCTGGGTCAATATCATCTCTCTTGGGCCGACAATGGGTTTATTTTTCTTGAGGTATTTATAGAGTTACAGGTCAATCAACATTCTCGTGCTATCACCACCGGAATACAATAGAGACCAATCCAAAGCACATACATTACAGGTAAGTTAATCAGTACCTTCGTGCCATCACCACCTGATCTTCTCTCAGACCTTTTATTTTGAACCTTCCATGACCCCAAACCTTGTTGACTCTGGGTGAAGGACAGTCAGCTGAGTCAGAATATTCTTTTAGGGGAAAACCTTAATGGCTTCCCACAGAGAGCCAGGTATGGTGGTACATGCTTGCAATTTCAGTATGTGGGAGGCTGAGACAGGAGGATCAAAGGTTCACTGCCAGCCTCAGCTACTTAGTGAGACCCTCTGCAACTTAGTGAGACCTTGTTTCAAAATAAATACTAAAAAATAGGGCTGGGGGGTAGCTTAGAGGTATAATTCCCAGTTCCATAAAAAAAAGAATAATTATTAGACATATCATGCCACAGTGTTATACAGATAGCTATTTTTTCTTTTTTACCCCTAGCCCTACAGATGGCCATTTTTATTGGAAATCAATTAAAAGCTCCTTAAGGTAAGGACTATGTTTTAAGTATCACTGCCATTTAGACAAAACCTTCACAGTGCACTAACTCCTATTAGACTATTAGCTGATGTTCATTCAGTGAAACCAAAGAAAAGCAAAAAACAGAAGCCGGGCAGAGAAAGAGCTGAGTCAATATTTTAAATATTGGTTTATAGTTTATATAGTATATAGCTCACTTTCAAAGAATTTTTCCATTCTTTATCCTGGATCTGCTCATTGTTATTGAGTGACTAAAATTATTCATAATTTGTAATTTATTTTTGCAGTATTAGGGATTGAAATACCCATGGATGTTCTACCTCTGAGATGTACTCCTAGCCGTGTGTGTGTGTGTGTGTGTGTGTGTGTGTGTGTGTTTACTGGGGGTAGGGGGTGGAACCTAGGGGCCTTCTATCTCTGGGCTACACCCCCAGCCCTATTTTATTTTTTGTTTGGAAACAAGATCTTGCTAAGTTGCTGAGAGCCTATGTTGCTGAGGCTGACTTCAAACTTGCAATCCTCCTGTGTCAGCCTCCCAAGTACTGAGATTACAGGCATGTGCCACCACTCTCAGTTTATAGAAAAAAAATTTTTTTTAATCAAAAAGTAGCACCCAGCCAGTTATGTAGTGAATACTCGTCATCCCAGTATTTGGGAGGCTGAGACAGGAGGATCACAGGTTTGTGGCCAGCCTCAGCAATTTTGTAAGGCCCTTTGCAAATTAATAAGACCCTGTTTCCAAATATAAAAAAACAAAATAGGTCTGAGGGTATAGCTCAGAGGTAGAATGCCTCTGGCTCAATCCCCAGTACTACTACTACCATACTACCACCACTTAAAAAAAAAAAACTGAAAAAAGAAGTATAAAAAAGTGTTAATAAGCCAGGCATGGTGATGCATGCTTATAATCTCAGTACTTGAGGGGCTGAGACTGTAGGATAGCAGGTTCAGAGCCAGTATTGACAACTTAGTGAATCTCTTAGCCTAGTAAGATCATTTTTCCAAATAAGAAATAAAGTCGGTTTGGGGGTGTAGCTTGAAAGTAGAATATCTCTGGATTCATCCCAGTACCAAAAAAAAAAAAAAAAAAAAAAAAAAGCACCAATAATCAAGACAATGAAGCCAGGCTTTGTGGCTCATGCTTGTAATCACAGCATTTGGGAGGCTGGATCTGGGTTCACAGACGGCCTCAGCTATGTAGTGAGGCCCTTTGCAACTCAGTGACACCCTGTTTCACAATAAAGAATAAAAAATAGGACTGGAGATGTTGCTTGGAGGAAGAATGGCCCTGGGTTCCATCCCCAGGACTGAAAAAAAAATCAAGACAACATGGTATTGTTGAAAGAACAGATAATTAAATCAATAAAACAGAACGAAGAGCCAAGAAACAGATCCACAGAAATACAGCTAATTGACTGATTGATTGTGTTTGTGTTACTAGGGGTTGAACGTCAGGTCATTCTATCTCTGAGCTACACCCCCAGTCCTATTTTATTGTTATTTTGAAACAGGGTCTCCCTAAGCTAATCTTGCTGAGGCTATCCTTGAACCTTTGATTCTCCTGTCTCAGCCTCTAAGGTACTAGGATTACAGGTGTATACCACCATGCCCAGCTAGCTCACTGATCTTTGACAAAAGATACAGGCCATTCAATAAACACAAGAGAATATCTTCAAGAATCGATGTCAGAACAATAAGATATTCGAATGCAGAAAATGAATCTAAATACAAACTTTATACCTTACACAAAAAATAAAATACAAAATAGGCTTACATGTAAAAGGCAAAACTATAAGATTCATAGAAGATAATATTAAAATCTACTGATCTTGGGTGTGAAGATGATTCAGGATGCGTGTCTCTCAGCCAAGAGGAAGGGTAGAAACCAGATCCGGAAAGGTGGAAAGATTATTTCCCAAGTGGACAGCAGATGCCTGGGACCCATTTAATTGCCTTCAAAGTTCCTTTGCAAAAGTGTTTTGAAGCACACCTTACTCCAGAAGAATACTTTCCTCCTTTGGATCTTTGAAACAAAATCTGAGAACAAAATGAGAAACTTGGACTGATTATTGATTTAACATTTACTGAGTGCTATTATAAGCTGAAGGATTTGCCAGAAACTGCTACTTACTTAAAAATTTTAACAGTTGGGCATCAAGTGCTTGATAGTAACACTTTTTTTTTTTTTTGGTGGTGGTACTGGGGGTGGAACCCAGAGGCTTTCTACCTCCAGGCTAGGCTATACTCCCAGACCTATCTTATATTTTATTTGGAAACAGGGTCTCACTAAGTTGCTGAGAGCCTCACTAAGTAGTTGAGGCTGGCTTCGAACCTGTGCGATCCTCCTGTCTCAGCCTCCCAAGCGTGGGGATTACAAGGATTACAAGCGTGCACAACCACGCCTGGCATTAGTTTTTATTTTATATGTATGTATGTATGTATGTATGTATGTATGTATGTATGTATGTATTGGTGGCACTGGGGTTCCTGGAAACCCTTCTACCTTCGGGCTACATTCCCAGACCTATTTTATATTATTATTTGGAAACAGGGTCTCTTAAGCCAGTGCGGCTGGCTTCGAATCTGCGCGATCCTCCTGTCTCCACCTCCCAAGCGCAGGGATTACAAGCGTGTACCACCACGCCCGGCTCCGGCATTATTTTTTAATTTAAGTCTGCTGTTAATGTATTTTTAAGAGAAAATAAAGACAATGACAAACTTATTGGGTCTCTACTGTAGCCATGGGTTAAATAGGACTGGCTACGTTATCTGCAGATACTGATTGAAGCAGAAAGCATGAGGGCAGATGATGCAATTCAATTATTCAATAGGTTCCAGGGACATTGCATAGAAAGACAAAAATCCATTGAAGACCTTCAGAATGGTCCTATCAGAAAGAACTATAATTCCATGCCGGGTGTGGTGGCGCACACTTGTAATCCCAGCATTGGGGAGGCTGAGACCAGAGGATCGCGGTTCGCAGACAGCCTCAGCTACTTAGTGAGGCCCTCTGCAACTCAGTGAGACCCGGTTTCAAAATAAAGAATAAAAAATAGGGCAGGGGGTGTAGCTGGGAGGTTGAATGCCCCTGGGTTCCATCCCCAGACCCGCAAAAAAAAAAAAAAAAAAAAAAAAAAGAATTGGAATTCCATATCCAGGTCAGGTGGTTCTGAAGACTCAGCACATCTCATGAACCCGGTCCATACCACTAACAAGTATATTAACCAAGGACCTAAGTTTAACCTACATTGAGTCTATGGTTATCAAATGCCTCCCTGGCATTTTCACACTCAAATGTTCAATCATTCAGAAAATTTTCGCAAAATCAAAGTGATTACCAGAGAGGCCACATTCCTCCTCCTGGCCTTGCTGGAAAAGACTAGTCACAAGGGAGATACTTTTGGAATGTGAGGTCAAATGGCAATCAAAAATCCCAGAATAAAAAGTTTTCCTGGGAGCAGGGCATGGTGGCACACGCTCGCAATCCCAGTACTTGGGAGGTTGAGACAGGAGGATCTGGGTTCATGGCCAGCCTCTGCTACTTTAGTGAGGCCCTCTGCAATTTAGTGAGACTCTGTTTCAAAATAAAGAATAAAAAATAGGGCTGGGGGTATAGCTCGGAAGTAGAATGCCCCTGGGTTCAATCCCTGGTGCTGCCAAAAAAAAAAAAAAAAAAAAAAAAGTTTTCCTGGCAGATACCAGAGACTATCCAGCCAATTGGAGATGGATCGAGCGACATGAACCTGTACGGAAATCTGCCTGCAGACCACAGCTTCCCTGAAGGTAGCTGGAATGACTTTTAATAAAATCAGGTCAAATTAGGTTTTTCAGGCAAAACAGAAACAAAACAAAAAAACGACTAACTAAATCATATAGCTGGCCTACTGGGGCATGTATGTAATCCCAGTACTTGGGAGGCTGAGACAGGAGGATTGCATGTTTCGAGGACAGCCTCACCAAGTAGTAGATTTTCATTAACCCAGTAAGACCCTTTTTCAAAATACAAATAAAAAGGTCTGGGATAGAGGTCAGAGGTAGAATATCCCTGGGTTCAATCCCTAGTACCAAATAAATAAATAATAAATAAATAAATAAATACTAAATCATAGCTGGGCATGGTGACATATGCCTGTAATCTCAGTACTTGAGAGACTGAGACAGGAGGACTACAGGTTCAAGGCTAGGTTGCGGTAATTTAGCACTACCCTGTTTCAAAATAAAGAGAAAGGGTTGGAAGTATAGCTCAGAGGTAGAGCTCCCTTGGATTCCATCCCTAGTACCACAACAAACTACTAAACTGGCTGCTGGCCGGTTGAATGATCCAGATAAACTGTTTTATTGATAAAAATTATTTTTTGCGGGTCTGGGAATAGAACCCAGGGGCATTCAACCTCCGAGCTACACCCCCTGCCCTATTTTTTTTAATTCTTTATTTTGAGACAGGGTCTCATTAAGTTGCGGAGGGCCTCACTAAGTAGTTGAGGCTGTCTGTGAACCGCGATCCTCTCGATCCTCCGGTCTCAGCCTTCCAAATGCTGGGATTACAAGCATGCACCACCACTCCCAGCTTATAATTTTAACTTGCTTAATTTTTGTGGTACTGAGGACTGAATGCAGGGGCATTCTATCTCTGAGCTACATCACTCAGTCCTATTATATTTTGAAATAGGATCTCACAAATTGTGCAGGACCTGAGGTTTTTTGTTTTGTTTTGTTTTTTTTTTTTTGGTGGTACTGGGGTTCCTGGAAGCCCTTCTACCTCCGGGCTACACTCCCAGACCTATTTTTATTTTTGGAAACAGGGTCTCTTAAGACCCTGTTCGGCTGGCTTAGAACTTGCGTGATCCTCCTGTCTCCTCCTCCCAAGCTCGGGGATTACAAGCGTGTGCCACCACGCCTGGCCAAGGACCTAAGTTTTTTGAACCTCCTTTCTCAGCCTCGGAAATATTAGGATTATAGGTGTACCCAACATGCCCAGCTGTGTTGTTGAACTGATAATGAGGGTTTCCACCATGACTAGTTCAGTTTATTAAAACTATTCTTGGTTCCAGTCCCTACAATGTGAGGATGTGGGAGATGGGAAGGCATAGGAAAGTACCTTATTTTGTAGTTTTCCAGAGTAAACCTCAATTTTTATAAGACACTATGATTTGCTGTGTTGCTGTGTGTGTGTGTGTGTGTGTGTGTGTGTGTGTGTGTGTTTACTGAGGCTTAAACCCAGGGACATTCTACCTCTAAACTATACCTCCAGCCCTTTTTAATTTTTTTGTTTTGAAACAGGGTCTTACTCGGTTGCTGAAAGCCTCACTAAATTGCTGAGGCTGTCCTCAAACCTGTAGTCTTCCTGAACCAGCCTTTAAGTACTGGGATTACAGATGTGCGCCCCGTGTCTGGCTATGATTTGTGAATTTAATATGAAATTTATTTTATTTTATTTATTGTTTTGTAGTTCTAGGGATTGAACCCAGGGGCATTCTACTTCTGAGATACATCCCCAGACAATAATAAAAAAATTATTTATTTTTTTGGTGCTGCAGTGGAACCCAGGGGCATTCTACATCTGAGCTAAACCCCCAGCCCTACTTTTTTTTTTTTTTTTTTTTTGCAGGTCTGGGGATGGAACCCAGGGGCATTCAACCTCCAAGCTGTACCCCCTGCCCCATTTTTATTTATTTATGTATTTATTTGGTGGTACTGGGGATGGAACCCTTCTACCTCCAGGCTACACTCCCAGACCTATTTTTATATTTTTATTTTTGGAAACTGTGTCTCTTAAGCCAGCAAGGCTGGCTTTGAACCTGCGTGATCCTCCTGTCTCAGCCTCTCAAGCGCAGGGATTACAAGTGTGGGCCATCACACCCGGCCCTTGCCCCATTTTTTATTCTTTATTTTGAAACAGGGTCTCACTAAATTGCAGAGGGCCTCACTAAGTAGCTGAGGCTGTCCACGAACTGCAATCCTCCAGTTTCAGCCCCCCAAATGCTGGAATTACAAGTGTGTGCCACCAAGCAGGGCTCTATTCTTTATTTTGAAACAGTCTTTTACTGCCAGGCGTGGTGGCGCACGTTTGTAATCCCCGCGCTTGGGAGGCAGAGACAGGAGGATTGCGCAGGTTCAAAGCCAGATGGTCTGGCTTAAGAGACCCTGTTTCCAAATTAAAAAAACCTATAAAATAGATCTGGGAGTGTAGCCCAGAGGTAGATGGGCTTCCAGGAACCCCAGTACCACCAAAAACAAACAAACAAAAAGAAACAGTGTCTTACTAAGTTGTGGAGGCCCTCATCAAGTAGCTGAGGCTGGCCAGGAACCTGCGATCCTCCTGTCTCAGCTTCCCAAGTACCAGGATTACAAGCATGCCCCATCCACCCCTGTCCCATTTTTAAGTTTTGTTTTGAAACAGGTTCTCAGTAAGTTGCAGAGGGCCTCACTAAATTGCTGAAGCTGGCCGTGAACCTGCCATCCTCCTGTCTCAGCCTCCCAAGTACTGGGATTACAAGCATGAACCCCCACACTATGCTTTAACATGAAATTTAAACAACAGGTAACAGGGGGAAAAAAAAACCAAACAGGAATATTTAGGCCATAACAGAACTCTTCAGATTTCTTTGTATTATAGCATTTACCCCTTAAAATTTCCTTAACTCATACAACAAACTCAACAGAAGTCACAGGCGAGCCAGGCGTGGTGGTGCACTCTTGTAATCCCCACATTTGGGAGGCTGAGACAGGAGGACTGTGCAGGTTTGAAGTCAGCCTCAGTTACTTAGTGAGGCTCTCGGCAACTTAGTGAGACCCTGTTTCCAAATAAAATAGTAAACAGGTCAGGGAGTATAGCCCGGAGGTAGAAAGCCCCTGGGTTCCACCCCCAGTACCACAAAAAAAAAAAAAAAAAAGAAAGAAAGAAAAAAAGAAGTCACAGGCTTGTGAAAAAGTTGAAGAATATGGAAGAAATATGAAATAGGTGGGCGCGGAGATGTGTTTCGCATTGCTTTGTTTTGGTTTTTTCCTAGCATTTGTTGATTCAAACAGATTTTTGCTTTTCCTATTCTTTGCTTTCTTCACAAATCATAAAGAGAAAATCTTTCAATGTCTCCTCCACAGTGTGAGAAATGTGATTTATAATAGCATCATTATTTCATAATTGAAAATACTGTTTAGTCCTCTGGAAAAATGAGTGCATCAGAATTATAGCTCTGAAGGCTAGCAGGTTGCTATAACAACTAAGCGGGGGGAGAGAGAGGGAGAAGATAATTGGTCCCTCTCAAAGCTGGAGAATTGACTAAATGGTAAGAGCTATAAATGCGGGTGTTTATCATATAAACTCAAAGAAGCTTCAAACATATTTTTTTCTATCATGAGCATGATGTCATGCTTGGCATCATGCTTGGAAGTTGTGAAAAGGATGGATACCACTCCTATCATGAAGTGCACTGTGTAGTAGAGGAGACAGATAGCAGAGAGTGAAGAAAGTGAAGATCTTAGTATTGAAGAAAGGCCTTACAAGGAAGCAAGCATGGGCCCTCTAACTGGAGAGGAATATGGAGAAGTGCCTCTTCATTGTATAAAAAAAAACACATCCTGCCTTTAAGGTATATGAGGCTGGGTGTGGTGATGCATGCCTAGAATCCCAGTACTCCTAGCTGAGACAGGAGGAGCACAGGTTCAAGGCCAGCCTCAGCAACTTAGTGGACTCTCAGCATCCTAGTGAGATCCTGTTTCAAAAAAAAAAAAAAAAAAATTAGACCAGATGTGCTGGTGGAGGGTTGTAATTTCAGTACTTGGGAGGCTGAGATAGGAGGATCGCCGATTGGCAGCCAGCCTTAGCAACTTAGTGAAGTTTTTTACAACTTAGTGAGACTCTGTTTCAGAAATAAAAGAATAATATAGGGATGGACTGTAGCTCAGAGGTAGAACACCCCTGGGTTCCACCATCCCTAGTAACACACACACAAATAAATAAATAAACAAACACATACATAAATAAATAACCAAAAGGGTGAGGGTGTAGCGTAGATGTAGAATGACCCTGGGCTCAATACCCAGTGTTGAAAAAAAAGGTATTAGAAAAAGTGAAGGAGTGGGTGGGGTGTGGTGGCACATGCTTGTAATCCCAGCATTTGGGAGACGGAGGAAAAAAAAGCTAAAGAGTAAAAGATGGAGTCTTTATTATTATTATTTTTGTGTGTCTCTGTGTGTGTGTGTATGTGTGGTACTGAGGATGGAACCCAGGGGCATTCTACCTCTGAGTTATGCTCCCAGCCAATTTTTTAGTCTTAATTTTGAAACAGGGTCTCACTGAATTGCAAAGGACCTCACTAAGTAGCCAAGGCTGTCTGAGAACCGCAATTCTCCTGTCTCAGCCTCCCGAATGCTGGCATTACAAACCTGTGCTATCACTCCCGGCTCAACTATTATTTATTTATTTATTCATTTATTTATTTTTGTAGTACTGGGGGTGGAACCCAGGGACTTTTCTATCTCTGGTATGTACTCCCAGACCTATTTTATATTTTATTTGGAAACAGGGTCTCACTAAGTTGCTGAGAGCCTCACTAAATAGCTAAGGCTGGCTTCGAACCTGTGCGATCCTCCTGTCTCAGCCTCTCAAGTGCTGGGATTACAAGTGTGCACACACGGCTGAACTATTTATTTTTTATTTTTTGGTGGTGTAAAAGGCAAGCCCACCTAACCTAATCTACCTTTACCCCTGCCTTCAACCTGCAGTAACTGAAAAATCCTCTAAACACTTGCCAGTCAATCAGCTTAAAGGTCTGGTCCCCAGGGGCCTGGAGAACTAACCAACATTCTGTTTCCCAGACCATGGAGTCCTGAACTTTGACAATTCCCTGGCAATTCCCAGACCATGGAGTCTGAACCTTGGTGATAGCCAATCAATGCCTGACACAGTTTGCTAGCCACCTCAACTGACATGAGCACCTGCTATTGTCCTTTATGTAATGGCTGTGGGTTTTGTCTTTATAAGCCCTTACCCCCGGCCAGTTGGTGCGCCCCTCTAGTCAGATTTCTAGACTGAGGGTACTGCCGCTGGGCAGCTAATAAAGGCTTCAATTGGCACAATCCCTTGGACTCTCAAGTCTCATTTCTCGCTAAACCTGCATACAACAGTGGCACTGGGGATGGAACCTGGGGGCTTTCTACCTCCGGGATATACTCCCAGACCTCTTCTATATTTTTTATTTGAAAAAATGGTCTCACTAAGCTGTTGAGAGCCTCACTAAGTATCTGAGGCTGGCTTTGAACCTGCACAATCCTCCTGTCTCAGTCTCCCAAGTAGTGAAATTACAAGTGTGAGCCACCACGCCTGGCTCTGAATTGTGTGTGTGTGTGTGTGTGTGTGTGTGTGTGTGTATGTGTGTGTGTGTGTGTGTGTGTGTGGTACTGGGGGTGGAACTCAGGGGCTTTTTTACCTCCGGGATATATTCCCAGACCTATTTTATACTTTATTTGGAAACAGGGTCTCACTAAGTTGCTGAGAGCCTCACTCAATAGCTGAGGCTGGCTTCGAACCTGCGCGATCCTCCTGTCTCAGCCTCCCAAGCACTGGGATTACAAGCATGCACCACCACACCCGGCTTTGAACTATTTTTTAATAAGAGCTTTATTGACATTTAATTTACATAGCATAAAGCTCATCTTCTTAAAAGTTTGTGGCTCAGTGGTTTGTAGTATACTCACAATTTTTTTAAAAAAAGATATCTAAACTATTTAGATAGTTGTGCAAAAATTACCACTAATCTCAAAACATTTTCTTTATTTTTATTTATTTTTTTGGTACTGGAGATGGAACCCTGGGACATTGTACCTCTGAGCTACACCCCAGCTGTATTTTTTTTCTTTTATTTATTTTTGTGGGTCTGGGGATGGAACCCAGGGGTATTCTACCTCTGAGCTACACCCCCTGAATTATTTTTTATTCTTTATTTTTGAAACAGGGTCTCACTGAGTTGCAGAGGGCCTCACTAAGTAGCTGAGGCTGGCCACGAACAAGTGATCCTCAGGTCTCAGCCTCCCGAATGCTGGGATTACAAGCGTGGGCCATCTGGCCTGGCTAGTCTTTTTATTTTTGAATCAGGGTCTCCCTGAGCTGGGAAGGCTGGAAGGACAGCTGAGGCTGTCCACAAACTGCACTGTGATCCTCCAGCCTCTGCCTCTCGAATGCTGGGATTACAAGTGTGCGCCAGCACGCAGGTCTCAAACATTTTCCTCACCCCAGAAGAGTGTTTAGCAGTCACCCCCCATTTCCACCTAAGCCTCCCTATTCCCAACTCCATCTCCAATCTTTGACAACCACTAATCTGCCTTCTATCTTTACAGAATTTCCTATTCTGGAAATTTCACATAAATGGAATCATACAATATGTGTCCTTCTATTTCTGGCTTCTTTCACTCAAGGGTCATTCAGTCATAGCATATATCTTAACTCTATTCGTGTCTGTGTGTGTGTGTGTGTGTGTGTGTGTGTGTGTGTGTGTGTGTGTGTGTTATACCAGGGATTGAACGCAGGGGCATTATACTTCTGAGATATACTCTCATCTCTTTTGTTTTTGAAATGGTCTCAGTGGAGAATGGTGACACATGGCTGTAATCCCAGCATTTGGGAGGCTGAGACTGGATTGGAGGTTTGAGACCAGCCTCAGCTAAAAGTCGTAGTGAGACTTTTAGCAACCTAGCAAAACTCTGTTTCAAAACAAAAGCTAAAAAGACTTGGAAGTATAGCTTGGAGGTGAATGCCCATGTTCAATCTCCAGTGCCATCCCTAAAAAAATAAAAAAAGTAAAAAGATAAAAGAATCACTAAGTTGTTGCTGAAGTTGGTTTCAAATCTATGATCTTCCTGTCTCAGCCTCCTAAGTACCATCAGGCGTTGTTAACTCTATTCCTTTTTATAGCCAAATAAAATTCTACTGTACTAACATTGCCCTTTCATTAATCCATGTATCAATTGATTGGCATTTTTTTTCATTTTGTCAGTTGTGAATAATGCTGCTCTGAATATTGTGTACAAATTTTTATTCTGGACACATTTTCAGTTCTATTGGATATAGACTTAGGAGTGGAATTGCTTGCTCATGTAGTAATGCTACTGTTACGGCAGCCAAGTCAGAGAACCTGCCTGGATGCTGGCTAGATGGATTCAGTTTCCTGACTGTATAAGAAATAAGCAAATGATATAAAATGAAAAAATAAACTGCAATGTGCCCCAAACTGGGAAGAAGCAGCTACTCTATTTTTCCTGGTCCTATAGAAGTGGGGAGGGAGTAAGGAAGAGGCTCACCAAATGCTGTGTGCATGTATGTCCCTATCACTCTGAACTGCATTATGATGTGAGATTACAATGCACCAATAAAAGTATATTAAAGAGAGAAGTGAAGCTGGGCGTGGTGGTACATGCTTGTAATCCCAGCATTTGAGAAGCAGAGACAGGAGGATCACAGTTCGAGGACAGCCTCAGCTACTTAGTGAGGCCCTTTGCAATTCAGTGAGACCCTGTTCCAAAATAAAGAATAAAAAATAGGGCTGGGGACGTAGCTAGGAGGTAGAATCCCCCTGGGTTCCATCCCCAGTGCTGAAAAAGAAAGAAAGAAAGAAGACAGAAAGAAAGAAAGAAAGAAAGAAAGAAAGAAAGAAAGAAAGAAAGAAAGAAAAGAAAAAGAAAGAGAGAGAAGTGGCCAGGAATCCTGGCACATGGCGCATGCCTGTAATCCCAGTACTTGGGAAACTGAGACAGGAGGATAGAAGGTTCAGTGGTAATTGAGGCTGAGACTGGAGGATTGCATGTTTGAGCACAGCCTCAGTAACTTATAGGGGTTCTCAGCAAGCAGGTGACACCCTATTTCCAAATAAGAAATAAAATCAGTTTGGGGGTACAGCTCAGAGGTAGGATCCCTCTGGATTAAATTCCCAGTACCTCACACAAACACAAAAATGGTTACAATTTATAGAAACATAAGTCAGAAACATATATATGTGGATTTACCTAACCTGTGCCCACAAACATGTACCAATTCCTGTTTTTCTCTCCTTGCTGGCCCCATCCCTGTGTTGGGGGCAGCTTTTCATCTTTCATTGAAATGGAGGAAATAACCAGGATGTTTGGGGAAAAAACAACTTAGGGCTTTTTATCTCGAAGGGGTTCTGTTACAGTATGTTGAACATTTTGCAGAATTTTAAATTGTTTTCCAAAGTAGCTGTACCTTGTCACATTCCTCCCAGCAGGTATGAAGGTTTCTGCTTTTCCATATCCTTGCCATCTCCTCCTCCTCCTCCTCCTCCTCCTCTTCCTCCTCCTCCTCCTCCTCCTCCTCCTCCTCCTCCTCCTCCTCTTCTTCTTCTTCTTCTTCTTGCTTCTCTTTTTTATTGTGACTATCTGAGTAAGTGTGGCATGCTATGTCATTGTGGTTTGTGTTTGCAGTTTCCTTAAAGTGTTGAGCATGTTTTCATTGTTTGCTTTTTTTTTTGTTAGCCATTTGCATATATTCTTTGAAGAAATGTCAGTCCTAATCCTTTCTCCATATTTCAGTTGGGTTGTCTCTTCATTGCTGAATTGTATCAGTTCTTTACATATTCTAGGTACAATTCTGTAATCTGATACATGATTCCCAAAGATTTTCCCCCACTGTGTGAAATTTTTTTTATTGTGTGTGTGGGCAAAACAGAGATGAAACTCTGGGGCATTCTATCTCTGAGTTACACCCTCAGCCCTTTTTATTTTGAAACAGGGTCTTGCTAGATTGATGAGAGTCTGTTTGCTGAGACTGTCCTTGAACCTGCAATCCTGTTTCAGCCTCTGTAAGTACAGAGATTATACGCATGCACCACCATGCCCAGCAATTTACTATTTATTTATTTATTTATTTATTTATTTATTTATTTAACGGTATTGGGGATGGAACCCAGGGGCATTTTACCTCTGAGCTACACCCCCAGCCCTATTTTTTTTTTTTTTTTTTTTTTTTTGTGGATGGAACACGGGGCATTCTATCTCCAAGCTACAAACCCAGCCTCATTTTTTAGTCTTTTTATTTTTGAAACAGGTCTCATTGAGTTGTGAAGGGCCTTGCTAAGTAGCTGAGGCTGTCCGGGAACCACGATCCTCCAATATCAGCCTCCCCAATGCTGGGATTACAAGCATGTGCCACCATGCCCGGCTTTTATTCTTTATTTTGAAACAGGGTCTCACTAAATTGCGGAGGGCCTCACTAAGTAGTTGAGGCTGTCCTCGAACTGCGATCATCCTGTCTCAGCCTCCTAAATGCTGGGATTACAAGTGTGAGCCACCACACCTGGTTAGCAACTTTATGTTTTAAAAAGCAGAAATAAACTAGGTAAGGTGGTGCATCTACCCTGTTTTAAAATAATGCTCCTAGGTTCAATCCCTAGTACCAAAGAAGAAAAAAGAAAAAAGAAAAAAAAAAAGAGAGAGAAAAGAAACAGGATCGGCTGAGGTCAGTCTCAGCTACTTAGTGTGTCCCTCCACAGCTTAGTGAGACTCTGTTTCAAAATAAAGAATAAAAAATTGGGCTGGGGGTGTAGCTTCATAGAATGCCCCTGGGTTCAATCCCCAGCACCACACACACACACACACACACACACACACACACACACACAAATAAATAAATAAATAAATAAAAGGAAAAAAAAAGAAAGAAACAGAGTCTCACTAAGTCATGGGGAGCCTAAGTTCCTGAAATGGCTTCCAACAGGCGATCTTCCTGTCTCATCCTCCCAAGTATTGGGATACCCGCAGGTACCACCATGCTTGGCCTCAGCATGTTTTTTGATTGTTTTCTGACACTGAGGTATTCTACCTCTGAGCCACACCTCACACCTAGTTTTTTTTGTTTGAAACAGGGTTTCACTAGGTTGCTGAGAGGCTTGCAACGTCGTTGAGGCTGTTCTTGAATCTTTCTTTCTCCTGTCTCAGTCTCCTAAATAATGGGATTATAGGCATGTGCTACCATGTCTGGCTCAGAAGATATTTTGAGGTTTTCACAAATACAATGCTGCTCTATGTGTATCTTGAATATATTTGAACACGTTGGTTGATATAGAGTCAGCATAAGAACTGGATGAACAATTAAATTCACAGTAGATCATGCAGCTAATGAGCTTGGCTTCCATAGAAGAGATAAGTGGATTACCTGCACCCTGAGAAGCATAATGACTCAGACACAAAGGGCTGGAGTTTTGAGATGTAGTCTAACTTGGTGAGCCATCCCTTCTGAATCCTGAACTTTCATATAGGTGAGCAACTTTTAGTATTAATTTAAAATAGAATTGCTGAATCATAGGTGGTTTCATCACCAATAAAACAAGTAAGTCCTCTAGCTTCACTTGTTCTTAATTGACTTAAAAATCAAGTTAATCCCATGGCTGGGCAGTGCATTGTTAGTCTCTTACACCTCTGATGTATGGGTTATGAAAATAACAGTTGCCTAGGTTACTCTTCAGGGAACTGAGAGCCACTTTGGCTAAAAACACTGACTCTTCTCTTGGGCATCCAGACATTCCATGAATGACTAGAACAAGTTGAAAAGGCCTGGCACCTTTGCTTTTCATATTGAGTCTGTTTCCTTTAATTCCTTAACCTTTGAGTCAAGATTCTTCTTAAGCACTGCATGCAGACATTTTGATCATTTGATAAGTTTTGTCCCAAACTATAATTTAGGGTCAACTTGATCTACATGTTCCAGCCTCCTCCTACTGTGTGTGTGTGGGACATTCTACCTCTGAATTATGCCACCAGCCCCCTTATTTATTTATTTATTTATTTATTGCGGGTCTAGGGATGGAACACAGGCATTTGACCACCCCTTGCCCTATTTTTTTTTTTTTTTATTCTTTATTTTGAAACAGGGTTTCACTAAGTTGCGGAAGGCCTGACGAAGTAGCTGAGGCTGTTTCCGAATCGTGATCCTCTGGTTTCAGCCTCCTGAATGCTGGGATTATAAGTGTACGCCACCACACCCGGCTTTTTTTTTTTTTTTTTTGAAACAGGGTCTCACTAAGTTGCAGAGGGCCTCACAAGTTGCTGAGGCTGTCTGTGAACCTGCAATCCTCCTGTCAGTCTCCCAAGTACTGGGATAAGAGGTGTGTGCCACCACATCCAGCTCCCCCTTCCACACACACACACACACACACACACACACACACACACACACACACACACTCCTTTAAGGCTAAAAACACCTATGCCACCATGACCAGACACACCATACCATAAAAAAATGACACTGCGTTCCTGGAAGGTTTCCGCTTATTCTCAGAAAAGACATGAATATTTCTCAGCTTGATTAGTTCACTCCTCTCTTCCATTATTTCTGTACTATATCTGTAACTTTTCAAACCTCTAGAGTAGAAAAGATGATTTACAAGCAAAATTCTCTCCCTTCTCAGCCCAGCGTGGTGGCATAAGCCTATAGTCCCAGTACTTGGGAGGCTGAGACAGGAAGATCACAGGTTCAAGGCCAGTCTCAGCAATTTAACAGACCCTCAGCAATTTAGGAGGACCCTATTTAAAAATAAATAAAGCTAAGGCCGGGCGGTGGGGCACGCTTGTAATACCCGCGCTTGGGAGGTGGAGACAGGAGGATCGCGCAGGTTCGAAGCCAGCCGTGCGCGCTGGCTTAGGAGACCCTGTTTCTAAATAAAAATATAAAATAGGTCTGGGAGTGTAGCCCGGAGGTAGAAGGGCTTCCAGGAACCCCAGTACCACCAAAAAATAAAAAAATTAAAAAAATAAATAAATAAAGCTAAGCATAGTGGAACATGCCTGTAATCCTGATACTTGAAAGGCTAAGACAGGAGGGTCACATGTTCAAAGCCAGCTTCAGCAACTCAGTTAGACCCTATTACCAATTAAAAAATAAAACAGGAGCCAGACATGGTGGCACATACTTATAATTCCAGTACTTGGGAGGCTGAGACAGAAGGATTGCAAGTTCAAGTATAGCCTCAGCAAGTAGTAAGGCTCATTAATTTAGGAAGACATTGTTTCAAAATAAAAATAAAATAGGGCTGGGGGTATAGTTCAGAGATAAAATGCCCCTGGATTTTATCCCCAGCAACACACACACACACACACACACACACACACACACACACACATTAAAGAGGGGCTGAGGGCTTAGAGGTAGGATGGGCCCCCGGGCCAACCTGAGTTCAATCCCCAGGATCTAATACCACAAACAAAACAAAACAAATCAGGGCACTATTTTATTTGGAAACAGGGTCTCACTAAGTTGCTGAGAGCCTCACTAAGTAGCTGAGGCTGGCTTTGAACACGTGCAATCATCCTGTCTCAGCCTCCCAAGCGCGGGGATTACAAGCGTTGCGCCACCACGCCCGGCAGTCAGGGCACTAATATTTTATGATTCTGACAAAAAATCAGCTCAATTTATCAAGAAAAATACACACTCAATGAGGTCCTCTACAACTTAGTGAGACTCCATTTTAAAATAAAGAATAAAAATAGAGCTGGGGGTGTAGCTCACAGGTAGAATCCCCAGGGTTCAATCCCCAGTACTGCAAAATAAATAAATAAATAAATAAATAAATAAATAAATAAATAAATAAATAAATAAAAACCAGGTAGGTGGCAGGTACCTGTAATCCCAGTACTGGGGAGGCTGAAACAGGAGGATCCCAGGTTCAAGACCAGCCTCAGTAACTTAGCAAGATTTTCAGCAACGTACCTAGACTCTGTTCCAAAACAAAATAATAGCTGGGTGTGGTGGCGCACACTTGTAATCCCAGTATTTGGGAGGCTGAGACAGGAGGATCACAGTTCACAGAAAGCTTCAGCTACTTTGCAACTCAGAGAGACCCTATTTCAAAATAAAGACTATAAAATAGGGCTGGGGGTGTAGCTCATAGGTAGAATGCCCCTGGGTTCCATCCCCAGTATTGCAAATAAATAAACAAATAAATAAATAAATAAATAAATAAATAAGAAAATAAAAGGTGAGGGCTGGGGGTAAGCTCAGAGGTAGAATGCCCCAGGGTTCAATCTCCAGTACCCAAAACAAAAAAGGTACTGAGTGGTACATTTGCTTTTGAAACATTTTTAGCATGATACAGAATTTAACATTTGGCTCTGAATTCACTAAAGAATAGTAGGGATTTTTTTTTTTTTTTTTTTTTTTTTGTGGACCTGGGATTTGAACCCAGGGACATTCTGAGTTATGCTCCTGCCCCCCATTTTTTTTGAGGTATAGGGGATGGAACGCCAGGGGCATTCTACTTCTGAGCTACACCCCTAGCCCTATTTTTTGTTCTTTATTTTGAAACAGCGTCTCACTGAGTTGCAAAGGACTTCACTAAGTAACTGAAGCTGTCCACGAACCGCGATCCTCCTGTCTCAGCCTCCTGAATGCTGGGATTACAAGTGTGTGCCACCACGTCTGGTTTTTTTTTTTTTTTTTTTTTTTGGTGGTATTGGGGGTCAACCCAGGGGCTTTTCTACTTCTGGACTATATTCCCAGACCTATTTTATACTTTATTTGGAAACAGGATCTCACTAAATTGCTGAGAGCCTAAGTAGCTGAGGCTGGCTTCGAACCTGTGTGATCCTCCTGTCTCAACCTCCCAAGTGCTGGGATTACAAGCATGCACCACCATGCCGAGCATTTTGTTTTGTTTTGAAACAGGGTTTTCACTAGGTTGCTGAGAGTATCACTACTTTTTGAGGCTGCCTGGAACCTGTAATCTCCTGTTTCAGCCTCCCAAATACTGGGATTACAGGTGTTTGCTAAACACCAGGTGGATGTGGGGAGATTTGAGATTACCACGCTAGTAGTAAAGCCTGTATGGTGTTACGAATTGCACTGTAATACAGGAAACCTGGACATGTCTATATTAAGTGTTTATTAGTATCTATTACAAATAGATCTCCTTGAGTTTTAGCTAGGCACATAGTTACCCATCTAGTGGCAATATTACCCAGTTGTCCTTGCAGCTTGATATGTTAATATTTAGGATTTTAAAAACCTGTCAACTTTCTTTTAAAGCTTAGGGACAGAGAAAGGCTGAAAATGTTCTACACTTCAAGTTTATAAACATTAAGACAATTGAATCCAATTGAATAATTTTAATTTTACAACTCATTATGTTTTATGTTTCCTCATTTCAGCACAAACTGGTAAAAATAACACCAGGCAAAGCAATGGTTCCTTGTTTAATGAGCAGTGAGTAGCAAATTGATTTTTTTTTTTTTTGGTGGCACTGGGGTTCCTGGAACCCCTTCTACCTCCATGCTACATTCCCAGACCTATTTTATATTTTTATTTGGAAACAGAGTCTCTTAAGCCAGCGCAGCTGCGCGATCCTCCTGTCTCCGCCTCCCAAGCACGGGGATTACAAGCGTGCAGCACCACGCCTGCCATGCAAATTGATTTTTAAACTATATTTTGGCCAGGTGTGGTGGCACAAACTTGTAATCTCAGTATTTGGGAGGCTGGAACAGGAGGATCACAGGTTGGAGGGTAGTCTCAGCAAGTAGTGAGACTCTCACCAACCTAGCAAGACTGTTTCAAAATAAAAATAAATATAGGGCTGGGGATGTAGCTTAGAGGTAGAATGCCCTGGTTCAATCCCCAGTACCACAAAAATAAATATATAAATAAAAATAAACAAAATAAAGAATTAAGAAAAAAAACACCTTTGGGTTCAATCCCCAGTACTTAAAAAAAAAAAAAACTATATTTCAAATAGAATCCTTTTGGTTAAATGCCTTTTTCAAACAACCTGTTTTCATGTTCATGTTGATTAAACAACTTTTAACACACACACAAACACACACACACACACACACATTTTTTTGTGTATGGGTCTGGGGGTGGAACCCAGGGGCATTCAACCTCTGGGCTACACCTCCTGCCCTATTATTTTTTTTTAAATTCTTTATTTTGAAACAGGGTCTCACTAAGTTGTGGAGAGCCTCACTTAAGTAACTGAGGCTGTCCGTGAACCCTGATTCTCCAGTCTCAGCCTCCCGAATGCTGGGATTACAAACGTGCACCACCACACCTGGCTTACACACATACACACTTCTAATAAACAGCTATCATATCTGTGGGTTCAAACATCTGAACCAGGCCGGGTATGGTGGCACATGCTTGTAATTCCAGTACTTATGAGGCTGAGACAGGAGGATCATGGTTCCTGGACAGCCTCAGCTACTACTGAGGCCCTCTGAAATTTCGTGAGACCTTGTTTCAAAATAAAGAATAAAAAAAGAGTGCTGGGGGTATAGCTTGAAGGTGGAATGCCCCTGGGTTCAATCCCCAGTACCAAAAACAAAAACAAATATCAAAACAAAAACAACCCCCATCTGAACCATATATTTTGCTTTAAGATTCAAGACAGCAGGGAGTGTTGGCACATGCTTGTAATCCCAGTACTTGGGGGGCTGAGACAGGAGGCTTGCAGGTTTGCAGTCAGCCTTAGCAACTTAGTGAGGTCCTCTCCAACTTAGTGAGATCCTGTTTCAAAAATAAAATAAAATAGGGCCAGAGGAGTAGCTCAGAGGTAGAATACCCCTGGGGTTTCATCCCCAGTACTACAAAGAAAGAAAGAAAAAAACAATCTATACACAGCCTTTTTGGACAATAATCATATCACACTGTAAACGTCAAAGCCTTTTTATACGGTGGCTCATTTTTTTTCAATCACTCACACTTAGTAACCTAATTATGTTATCATGAAGAAATTTGAATTTCAGAAATGTCAATTGCCTTTGCTCTGAAGCAGTCATTGATTTTCCTATCTCTTTCAGATGGTGAATATATATTGTTGCTTTAGCTGTTTTAGGAATGACTTGTTGCTCTTTTCCCTCAACATTTGAGCGATCTGTTCTGTGAAAATGCTAGTTCTTTTTTTTTTTTTTTTTTTTTTTTGCAGTACTAGAGATGGAACCCAGGGACATTCTACCTCCGAGCTATAACCCCAGCCCTATTTTTAATTCTTTATTTGGAAACAGGGTCTCACTGAGTTGCAAAGGGCCTCACTAAGTAGCTGAGGCTGTTCTTGAACCGTGATACTCCTGTCTCAGCCTCCCAAATGTTGGGATTACAAATATTGTGCCACCACGCCTGGCTGCTAAGTTCTTTGAACAGGTGTTCTAAGGACACAATCACAAGTGTTCTTACCCTGGGTGTGTGGAAAAACTTCAAAAGTGTTGTTATACCCTTGATATTATAAAAATATGAACATGTCCATTTTCCTGGGGAGTGACTGAAATGTAGTCATACTCTCAGATATGATCCAGGTACTAAAACAGAAACAAACACTGCTCAGAGGAGATGGAAGGTAACTAATATAACTTAAAGTTAATTTTAAAACCAAATTTAAAAAGTTATCTAATAAATTATAAGTCTTCTATTTTATCCCTTTGAAAATATCACCTATTATTTTAATTTAAAAATATTTGAAATAATGTGTGCTTTCAACATAGGCACATCAATAAAAAAGATAATTAAGATTATTCCAAATCTTATAAATGGTAGTCCTAGAAATGACATTATATTGAACATTTGCTAAGAGATATAAACTGAGACAAGGGAGCTTTCTTCTCAAGGAGAGATTTTGACACTGCTGGTAGTGTCACTCACTGTACAAACACGGGTTTTATACATTTAGCAGAACCACTGAATTAGAAAGCCAGAAAGCCTGGGGTTTAGTACTAGTTTTATTTATAACTAACCACATACAAATCACTTATCTTTAAAAACATTGGTTAACATCCCTTTAATCCACAAATATACACAAAACCAAAACCCTCCCCAATAAAACTTTTATAAAACAAGATATTACTAATATTTAGCCTAGATTTTAACTCAAAAGTTGAGAATGACAAATTGTAGAATTTGTCTTTTATGTATCAGATACCTATCTTATTTGTGAAGACGAATAATCCGGTTAAGATAAACATTGTCATTTTTCAACCTTATAGAACAGAAGTTATGAACAGAAGTTTATGCTAAAGAACAAAATTGGCCAAAAATAACACCAATGAGTAGCAGCTATGTTAAAAGCAGTGCTTATAACATCCCTGATAGCAAATGAAACAAAATTTAACCTTAGGCCACTAAAGGATGCTTACCCTTTTGAAGGAACATATACTGCAGGGCAAACATCTTATTTCACTAAAAATAATGCTAAACAGGAATGTATTATAGACTTTTCAAATTGTCAATCAAAATGAAGAAAACATTATTTGTTGAACTTTTAAAATTTTTGTCTTTCCTTCTTTTCTCATTCAAAAACTTACTTCCCCAGCCCAGACCAGACTCCTCTATCCTCTGCTAAAGTGTAAAAAATGCTAGCATCTGTCACGAGAGAATAAACACTGAAGAGGAATTAGCATGTTATTGAACAAAGATTCAGGAAGATAATTCTAAATGGTATAGAAAACTTTATACATCATAAACATCTGTATATATGTATGTACACCATTTATCAGGTACATTTATTGTGACAACCATATGTATTAATAAAAAGCACCTATGTTATCTTGCATTTAACAATGTCGGCTTTGTGTGATTTAGTCTCTATTTCTGGAATTTCCCTTACATATGGTGACAGAAACAAAGACTGGAGTATAGTTCACACAGAAACACAAAACAGATAACAAATACCATAATAAAATAGCCATGTATACCACTGCTTAGGGATATATTTTCAAGGAAACATTTTCACTATTGGCCCAAATGCCATCATTCACTTCGGTTCTTTAACTGTCCACTTTTAGTACAAAAATACTTTCAAGCTGATAATCAGGAACATTTAGTCACTTACAAAACTGACATTACTTCAATGCTACACAAAACAGTTTTATACATAGCTTAAAGTTTTAAAGTTCTTTGCTGGCACTTGATTTTAGAGTTGTCAGACACTGTTAACTACTAATCTCAATAAAATAGTTTTTAGAGTATATTTCAAAACCAGTATTATATCACAAAGTTATTAAAGAACAGATCACTTCCTGCAGAAGAATCCTCTAAGATGAACTAAAACTCTACAGCCAAAATTCTTAACAGAAGCAAATAAACTTTTTAAAAGAAGGCATGACCAATGGATAAAAATGCACATTATCTTGTCATATGTCCAGTGGAAAAAAAGGGTTGTTTCTCTGAGTCAATGAAGCATGTATCAGTATTAAAAAAAAAAAAAAAATGAACTTACAACACATGTTACTTTTTTTTTGGTTTAGAAAGGTTTTTGAATAATTGATGACACTACTATTGGATTTTTTTCAGGGTAGAAAATTGGTCACATTTAGTAAATACAAATTTTATATTCCGAAATAAAAACTGAATTTCTTTTTAAACAGTAGAATCCTGATTTATTTCTTTTCTGTGCCCATGTAAGGCCATTCTACACGTTATCAAAATGAAATCGCTATTCAGTAACCTTAATATATATATATATATAATTTTTTATTTGCAAATAAAGCAAACTAAATTTTAACAAACTATATTTAACTCAGAATACTACAAACTGACTAAAAAATTTGTAAACCTACTACTTTCATTATTCTGAAGGAAAACATACACCTTCAAAATCCTATCAACAATTCTTAGCTCAATTTTTCACACAAATTAAAAAGTTCTTTGTGGCACTAAACAGAATGTCAAAATTAGCTTCAGACTAAATCAAAATAAACAAATCATAAACACAGTAACTAATCAAAACAATGAGAAAAACCAGCAAGCATTCTAATCAATTATGTAGTTTACTTTTGTATATTTTAATTCTGGACTTTTAGCAAAGTAAATTACTAAATAGGTTGATTTCAAGAACTTTAAATTTTGTACATTAGTATTTCAAAATATGACCCTTTCTAAACCAAATCTGCAGTCCTAATCAACTTTTTCTTTTTTTCTTCAGGAAAAAGGTTGTCTTTTTAAGATACATTCCACAAAGTAGTAGAAACATCTTGGTATTTCAAGATATTTACAAAGAACCCTGCTGATCCGGTGCATTTTGCTGAGGTGCAACCTGCACCCAGACTTCATCATCAGAGAAAGAACTTGAACTTCCTGACTCAGAGTCCAGCTCACTGAATCCATCTAAGTCCCATTCAGTACTAGACTCACTCCGTGCATCATCTTCCTCAGTGATGAAACTCTGACCAGGTTCAAGGCAGGAAGGATAAACACGAGCACAGAGGCAAATAAAACCAGAGTCAAACTGCAAAAGGCCTAACATGGTACCTATATTAATCCACTGGTCTTCCCTAGTATCATATTCATACACAGTCACCCGGTTCTTTTTCCATTGGGGAGTAGTAGAAGTGATGAGAAGTAACTTTTGGTCATGATTAACGATCTGGTAATTGTGGGTCTCTGAGTCCAAAGGAATATTACTAATTCGTCTCCATTCCCCTCTAGCTGGGTTGTAGACCTTCATGACTGGGATGTCACAGATACAGTAGATCTCATCATTAAAGACACATGCTTCCTGAAAGTCACTTCGTTTAAGAGATGCACAGTTCAGCCACATATTATGGCTAGGATCATAGCAGAGCATGCGCTTACTGTTGACAGCATAAAGATAGTTCTGAACCACTATTAATTCAAAAGAATAAAAGGAATGGGGTACAGGGGCCACCAGTGCCCACTGGTTCCTCTGAACACTGTAGCATTCCACTTCCTTCAGTTTAACTCCAGTAACAGGATCTCGTCCACCCAGGATGTAAATGTAGCCATTGAGATAGGCCACATCCATGCCTTCACGACAAAGCAAGCGATCTGCCAGTTGCTGCCAACTATTTTGGGCTGGTTTATACACCCAGAGGTCTTTCCTGGGCTGAGCAGCTAGATAGATGTCATGGTCTGGAGAGACACAAACAGCTGAGGAGGTGATGGTTTTAGTGTGAGCCAAGCTGGTCAAAGGTGATGGCATTGTATAAATGTCCCCTGAGTATGGGTCATAACAGAGAAAGGGATCTCTTGGGTGCCCAAAGAAGATCACCATTTCCTTGGCACACATACCCAGCCTCTGGGGAGGGTTTTCTGCTACAGATACAACAGAACTGCTGCTGCTGCTATTTGGCTTGGCCACCAGAGACTTATACAGCATGTCACCATAGCGCATCTGCAGGGCTCCTTCAATCACGTCCAGGCAGTATTTCTTCACTATGGGCTTGGTCAGCAGCCCCTCCAGGTAGTCACGATCTTCTTCAGTGAAGTGTGTCCAGCGGACACACTTGAAGACTTCGGCAGCACTGGGGCCTCGCTCTTTGGGAGAAGCTTCCAGCCACTGCACAGCCACGTGGCACACTGTCTGTTCACTCTCTACGTTCAGACTATCCAGGCACAGCACTGCCAAGAGTTGGGCCAGGGTCAGATCTGCTAGAGTCTCCTCGCGAATCGAACCCATCCGGCTGAGCTGCTTGAAGTTGTGAGCTATAAAGGACTGGGCCTGAGCTCGCAGCTTGTGATGGTCAAAGGCATCGGCAAACTTGAGGATGGCGGTGCAGTTGGCCAGGTCAAGGCGGCGGGCTAGGAAGGACGCACAGGCTTCCCGCACGTACTCGAGCTGCAGCATGTCGGAGGCCGCGTACAGGCGCTGCACGTTGGCCTCGCTCAGGGACACGCGACCCGTGTAGCAGTAGTCAACCAGCACCTCGAAGGACTCGGCGTCCACGTCGTGCATGGTCACGCTGGCTTGCTGGCTTTCGTACATGCCGCCGGTGAACATGCTCTTGAAGTAGGGGCACGCGGCTGCCAGCACGTTGCGGTTGCAGGAAAAGAGGCGCCCGGTGCCCGGGCCGCTGCCCGGCGTCACCACCTCGATGGTCACATCGCACAGCAGCCGCGCGTCGTAGAAGGACTTGAGCTGCGCCAGCAGGGCTGCGGAGTGCGCCGTGTCCTTTAATTCCTCGGGGCCCGTGAAGAAGGCCGAAACCGAAGGCTTGGAGATCCTCTTGGGCCGCCTGCCGCCGCGGGGGCTGGCGAGGCGGCGAGAGCGCGGGGCGTCTTCCCGGGACTGCATGCTGGAGATGGCGGCCGGGCGGGGAGCGGGGGCGGCTGCGAGCACCGGCGCGGGCTCCTCCTCACCTTCCCTCGCCGACTCGAGAGTCCCAGAAGAGACCGCGGCTCAGGCCGCGCCGACTGAACTCGGCCCTACGCCGCGGGGCCGCCTCCCTTTATCGCGTAGACAGCGCCTGACTCACCGTTTCCGTTCCGCGCCCTTTCTCCGCCTCAGCTCGCCCTCACACGACCGCCGGCTGGAGCCGCCAGGACCGCTGCCGCCGCGCGGTAGGCGCTCAGGGGAACTACCGCTCCCAGCCTGCCTTTCGCGCCTCAAGGCATGCTGGGACCCCACGGGCTCCCTGGCCGAGACGGCCGGGCGGGCGCCGCTTTACATGCTGGGAGTTGTAGTTTGTATGTCGCCGAGCTTTCGATCCTTGACGACTTTAACAGAATTGAAAACCGTTAATTCCTCAGAGTTTTTAAGTTAAGAGCTTTGATTTGAAGTCGCGCGAGAGAGTAGAGGCCTCATTTTAGCATTATTGGTTGTGTGATTTCTTTTTCCCCTGAAACCTTTTTTTTTTTTTTTTCCTTTTTAAAATTAGGGATAACAAGCCGGGCGTGGCGGTGCAGGCTTGTTAATCCCAGTACTTGGGAGGCTGAGACAGGAGGATCGCAGGTTCACGGCCTGGCTCAGCAACTTAGTGAGGCCCTATACAATGTACTGAGACTATATATATATATATATATATATATATATATATATATATATATATATATATATATATATATATATATATTTATTTATATTATTTATTTAAAGTAAATCCGGGTGTGGTGGCGCACGCTTGTAATCCCAGTACTTGGGAGGCTGGGACAGGAGGATTGCGCAGGTTCGAAGTCAGCCTCAGCTACTTAGTGAGGCTTTCAGGAACTTAGTGAAAGACCGTTTCCAAATAAAATAGAAAATAGATCTGGGAGTGTAGCTTGGAGGTAGAAAGTCTCTGGGTTCCATCCACACACAAAAATAAATAAAATAAAATAAAAAAAGTATAACAGGACTGGGGTTAGCTCAGAAGTGGAATGGAACTGGACTCCATTCTCCAGTACCACACAGAAAGACACACAAAATAACATTTCACTGGCTTGTGTGAAGATTGAAATATATAAATTGCATAGATGCTTTGATGTTTCTTGACTAATAGAATGATTTATAAAGCCCTGGGTCATACCTTGACTATAAAATCAATAACTTTTTACTTTTCCTGTGGTACTGGGGATGAAACTAAAGGTTCCATCTAACTCTGAGCTACACCTCCAGGCTTATTTTGTTCTTTTATTTTTGAAATAGTGTCTCACTAAATTGAGGATGGCCTCAATTAATTGCTGAGGCTGATTGGGAACCTGCAATCCTACTGTCTCAGCCTCCCAAGAACTGGGATTACAAGCACCAAATCAAGAGTGGTGGCACCCAACTGTAATATCAGTACTTGGGAGGCTAAGACAGGAAGACAGCAGGTTCAAGGACAGCCTCAGCAAATACGTTCATCAACCTAGTGAGACTCTGTTTCAAAGTAAAAATAAAATAGGATTGGTGATGTACCTCAGAATTAGAATGCCATTGAGCCGGGCGTGGTGGCGCACGCTTGTAATCCCCGCGCTTGGGAGGCAGAGACAGGAGGATCACGCAGGTTCAAAGCCAGCCCTGCTGGCTTAAGAGAGCCTGTTTCCAAATAAAAATAAAAAATAGGTCTGGGAGTGTAGCCCGGAGGTAGAAGGGTTTCCAGGAACCCCAGTACCACCAAGAAAAAAAAAAAATGAATTAGAATACCATTGGGTTCAATACCTGGTAACACACACACACACACACACACACACACACACACAAAAAAAAAAAAAAAAAAAAAAAAAAAAAAAAACAAACCCAAAAAACCCCATAACAATAGCATGTGCACCATTCCCGGCCTTGCCTGCCTGCCTTCCTTCCCTCCCTTCCTTCCTTCCTTCCTTCCTCCTCCTCCTCCTACTCCTCTCCTCCTCCTCCTCCTCCTTCTCCTCCTCCTCTTTCTCTCTTTTTCAGTGTGGTACTGGGTATTAAACTCAGGGGCATTCTGCTTTCAAGTTATACCCTAGCCGTATTTTATTTTTATTTTGAAACGGGGTTAAACAAGGTGTGGCAGCGCATGCTTGTAGTCCCAGTACTTGAAGGCTGAGACAGGATTGCAGAATAAATTTTTATTTTTAAAAACAAGGTGGCCTATGTCTATAATCTAGTACTTGAGAGGATGAGATAGGAAGATCACGTGTTCAAGGCCAGCCTCAGCAATTTAGTGAGACACTATTTCAAAAGAAAAAGGGCCAGGTGTATAACTCAGAGAGGGAGAATGCCCCTGGATTCACTCTCTAGTACCACACACACACACACACACACACACACACAAAAAAAAAAAAAAAAAAAAAAACCCAAAAAGAAAAAACCAGCTATGACTGTTCCTACTGCTAATTTGGCATGAGTTATCATAATCTGAGAAAAAATTTCAATAATACTTGGACAGGTAGATAATATATAGCAGAAAAATATTCACTCCCCCATTTTTATCTTCTTTCTTATCAGTTGAAGAGGGCCTAGAGCAAATTACTTGAGAGACATTACATTTTCTGGGCTTCAGTATCTTTTTTGTATATAAAAAGAATTGTTGTTGGGTATCTTTCAAATATTCTAGAGAAAAGTCACTCATCACCAGTATCACTAATTGTTTTCACCTATACTGAACCTCAACAAGGGAAAAACAATTTTTATTTTATTTTTGGTACTAGGGATTGAGCCCAGAGGCATTCTACTTCCAAGTTAATCTCCCAGCCCAATTTTATTTCTTTATTTGTTAACAAGAGTTTCACTAGGTTTCTGAGAGCCTTGCTACATTGCTGAGATTGGCTTTGAACCTACGGTCCTCCTGTCTCAGCCTCTCAAGTACTGGGATTACAAGAGAGTGCTACCATGCCCAGCTAAAAGCAATTTCTATAAACTTTTTATTTTATTTTGTGGTACTGGGGATGGAACCCAGGGACATTCTACCTTAGAGCTGCACCCTTAGCCCTATTTTTATTTTTATTTATTTTTATTTTTTATTTATTTATTTTAATTTTTTTATTAATTTATTTTTTAAATTGGTGCATTGTAGTCATATATCAATCACATTGGAGTACAAGACTTGAGAGGATATACAAGCACACATCATCCAATTAGCCCTCCTCCAGCCCCCATCCCATTCCCTCCCCCTCCCTCCATCCCAAGCTTCTTTGGTGATTTACTTTGATACATTTGTTTATGTACCTCCTGCGTTTTAAAGAGGCTACGTCCTCCAGTATTACATACCCTCTGATTGGTCACATTAGTTGCTTCACTATAGGGCCCTTTCTATAGCTCAACCTCTTCCTGTTGCCCTTTTCCTCCTAGTTATTGCTGATTAAGAGAAGCGTCTGATTTATATTTTCTGCGATATTTCTCTGTGCATGCTGCGTTGCAAGTACCGATCCCACTCTTGATGGTCCCAGTAGTGGCCTGGCTACTCAGTGGACTGATCCAGACCTCGCTGGCTCAAGCAGCGGCCTTGCCTCATGGGAGGCCCCAGTTCTCGCTGGCCCCTGCACCGGTCTAACCCCTAAGCTGGCTTTGGTCCCGGCCTTGGAGGCCGCAGGAGTGAACTTGCCTCACACCAGGCTCCGATGCTGGCCATTGGCCCCTGCACCGGCCTAACCCCTTGGCAGGGTTCCAATCCCAGCCTCAGAGGCCAGCACCGGCCTAGCCTCACGGCAGGCTCCAATGTCGGCCTCGTTGGCCCCAGCACCGGCCTAACCCCTCGGCAGGTTCCGTTCCCGGCCTAGGAGGCCCCAGCACTGGCCATGTCTCACGGCAGGCTCCGATACTGGCCTCGCCTCACGGCAGGCTCCGATGCCAGCCTCGCTGGCCCCAGCACCGGTCTAGCCCTTCGGCAGGTTGTTATCCTGGCCTCGGAGGCCCCAGTACCGGCCTTGCCTCACGGCAGGCTCCGATGCCGGCCTCGCTGGCCCCAGCACTGGCCTAACCCCTCAGCAGGCTCTTATCCCGGCCTCGGAGGCCCCAGTACTGGCCTTGCCTCATGGCAGGTTCCGATGCCGGCCTCGCTGGCCCCAGCACAGGCCTAACCCCTCGGCAGGCTCTTATCCTGGCCTTGGAGGCCCCAGTACCGGCCTTGCCTCAGGGCAGGCTCCAATCCCGGCCTCGGAGGCCCCAGCACCGGCCATGCCTCACGGCAGGCTCCGATGCCGGCCTCGCTGGCCCCAGCACCGGCCTAACCCCTCGGCAGGCTCTTATCCTGGCCTCGGAGGCCCCAGTACCGGCCTTGCCTTATGGCAGGCTCCGATGCCGGCCTCACTGGCCCCAGCACCGGCCTAACCCCTCGCCTTAGCCCTATTTTTAAAAGTTCTTTATTTTGAAACAAGGTCTCACTGAGTTGCAGAGGACCTAAGTAGCTGAGGTTGTTTGAGAATTGTGATCCTCCTGTCTCAGCCTCCCAAATGCTGGAATTCCAAGCATGTGCCACCATGCCTGGCTCCATTAACTTTTTAAACCAGGCATGGTGGGGTAAATTTGTAATCCCAGCATGTGGAGGTTTAAGACAGGAGGATTGCAGGTCCAAAGCCAGCCTCGGTAATGTAGCAAGGCTCTCAGAAACCTAGTGATATGTTGTTTTCAAATAAAGAATAGCAAAATAGGACTGGACGTGTAGTTTGGAGGTAGAATGCCTCTGGGTACCTCAGAAAAAAGTACCTCAAAAAAAGAAAGAAAAAAAGTCTTTTAAAAAACATTAGTAGAGCCGGGCGTGGTGGCGCACACTTGTAATCCCTGTGCTTGGGAGGCGGAGACAGGAGGATCGCGCAGGTTCGAAGCCAGCCTCGCTGGCCTAAGAGACCCTGTTTCCAAATAAAAATATAAAAAATAGGTGTCTGGGAGTGTAGCCTGGAGGTAGAAGGGTTTCCAGGAACCCCAGTACCACCCAAACAAAACAAAACAAAAAACATTAGTAGAGCTGGGCATGGTCACGTATGCTTGTAATCCCAGTACTTAGGAGGCTGAAGTAGGAGGATCGGGTTTGCAGACAGCCTCAGCTATTTAGTGAGGTCCTTTGAAATTCAGTGAGACCCTGTTTCAAAATAAAGAGTAAAAAATATGGCAGAGCTCGGAGGTTAAATGCCCCTGGGTTCCAACCCCAGTACTGCCAAAAAAAAAAAAAATAAATAAAAATAAAAACATGAGTAGAGCCAGGCATGGTGGCGCATGCTTGTAATTCTAGCATTTGGGAGGCTGAGACAGGAGGATCTAGGTTCACTGACAGCCTCAGCTACTTTGCAACTCAGTAAGTCCCTGTTTCAAAATTTAAAAAAATAATAAAAAAATAGGGCTGGGTGTGTCGCTTGGAGGTAGAACCACCCCTGGGTTCCACCCGCAGTACCGGAAAGAAAAAAAAAAAAAAGTAGAGCCAGGTGTGGTGACACATACTTATAATCCCAGTACTTGAAAGGCTGAGACAGGAGGGTTGTAGGTTCACGGCCAGACTCAGCTACTTAGTGAGGTCCTCACAACTTAATGAGACCCTGTTTCAAAATATAGAATTAAAAATAGGGCTGGGGGTGAGCCAGGCTAGGATCTCGGTCATTGTTCATGGACAGCCTCAGCTACTTAGTGAGGCCCTTCAGAACTCAGATCTTGTTTCAGAAAATAAAAAGACGACGCTTGTAATCCCAGCATTTGGGAGGCTGAGACCAGAGGATCGTGGTTCTTGGATGCCTCAGCCACTTAGTGAGGATCTCTGCAACTCAGTGAGACCCTGTTTCAAAATAAAGAATAAAAAAATAGGACTGGGGGTGTAGCTCGGAGGTAGATGCTCCTGGGTTCCAACCCCAGTACTGTAAAAAATTAAAAATAAAATAAATAAAAAGACTAAAAATTAGGGCTGGGGACATAGCTCAGAGGTAAAATGCCCCTCAGTTCCAACCCCAATATTGCAATAAATAAATAAATAAATAATAAATAGGGCTGGGAGCTAGGCATGGTGGCATGTTGCCGACTAATCTCAGTCGGGTCGTTATTGTCCGCTCCCGGTCAAATCCTCAGAAAGATGGGGCAAAAGGCAGGTGAAGTTCTGCAGCCTCCTGTCTGCAGCGATTCTTTCCCTTTAGGGACTGAATTTTCTTTAGGTCCCTAAATGACAACGCTTTGGAAAGAACCTGAGGTGGACAAAGGCCTCTTGAGCCAATGACACTTTATTACAGAAAACCCAAAAATTTATACCCTTCACCAGTAAAGTTAATGATAAAGACAAGAGGGGGTGAATGCAATCACTGTGAAATAATAATGAATGACATGTAAACAAAGGTAATAAAACTAGTCCTTCAGCTGGTTGTTGATCTTCGAGAGATTAACTCCCAATCCTCTCCAAGGTCTTGCAGATACGCAGTTTCAGGGGCCGATCTCCCAGGAGAAACAGGCGTGCCCAAGGCTTGGGGGCTTCTCGGGGGATCTTCTTTAACTTTCTTGGAACTTTCCATCTTTTGGGCTCAGTTCATATAGCAAGTGTGGGGAGATGTGGTGATTCAGATGGATGCGATAGTTTCTTCAGGTGTTGGCATCTTCTAAATCTGAAAGCTTAAGCATACTCACAACACAGTTTGGCAGACAAAATACCACAAACAACACCACAAAGTTCTTGGTTTTAATTGTCAGATGTATTTCCTTAACTGCTGAACACTCTTCTTTAGACAACAAGCCTATTAAAAGCCTACTCATCTTTAATAATCCATTTCTCTGTCACAAACCCTCTGCAACCTGCTTCTAACTTTCTAATTCCTTTCTTTCCCAGTTGGGACTTTCTTATGATAAGCTCTTCTTCATGCAAAAATGCTTTTCTTACTCTTACACGGTATTTCCTTTTCTTCATACATATATATTTAGAACATCTGTCCTTTATTTTGTCATATCCATTTCTAACTATGCGGTCAGTCTCTCTGTCTCCAGGAATGCTCACACTGAGGTAAAAGTCAACAATCATTTTCCTTGGGTCTATTGTATTTGAGCAACTAAGTTGTATATCAACTAAATTGCTTCGAAGTCACACACAAGGTTTTATCTTCTCTGTCTCTAGGCAGGATCTCCAGGGTAAACAGTTACCTTGAACTGAGCTACCTTACCGGAGTTAATGGCTTAACCTAAGTTAGTGATTGGAGTGAGGGTCGGAGACCCTTTGTAATTGCTGCAGCTGGAATGCTTATCACAGTACCTGAATTCTGGCCAGTTTCTCATTATTGTTGAGCAGAGCCAAGGACGTTTAGACAAATTATTAGAGAGTTTATTTCCACGGACTCAGTTTCTTTTTATAGTCCTGATTTCACATCACTGGAGCAATTCGTGTAGAAAGTTAAAAGGAATAATAGTGAAGGGTATCTAAAAGTGGGGGGTACTTTGGCCAGAGACGATACCTCCTTCTCGGGGCTTTTTTTTTTGCCGATTAACTATGTGGAGTGGGGTCTCAACACATAGATGCCGAGGCAGCAGGATGTCTTGGCAGTGGCACATGCTTGTAATCCCAATTCTTGGGAGGCTAAGACAGGAGGATTGCAGGTTCGAGGACAACCTTAGCAAGTAATGAGACTCTCATCAATCAAGTGAGACCCTGTTTCAAAATTAAAAATAAAGAGCTGGGGGTATAGCTCAGAGGTAGAATGGTCCTGGGTTCAAATCCCTAGTATTACAAAAAAAATAGTAAAATAAACAATTGTACAATTTACCATTTAAGTACTTAAGTATAAGCCAGGCATGGTGGCACAGGCTTATAATCCCAGCATTCAGGAGGCTGAGACAGGAGGATCGCGGTTCGTGGACAGCCTCAGCTACTTAGTGAGCCCCTTTGCAAGTCAGTGAGACCCTGTTTCCAAATAAAGAATAAAAAATTGGGCTGGGGGGTAGCTCAGAGGTAGAATGCCCCTGGGTTCCATCCCCACAACCACAAAAAAAGAAAAAGAACTTAAGTATACATTAAATATATTCACATTGTTTCATCATCTATCAATTTCCAGAACTACTTTCATTCATTTGGTAAAACAGAAACTCTGTACTCAATAAACAGTGATACCGCATTCTCCCAACTCTTGCCACCACTGTTCTACTTTCTTGCCTGTTTTAATTTGATTACTCTAGGTATGTTACCAAGTCCTGAGACTGATTTTTAACTTCTTTGTATCTTCCCGCACTGTTATTTGGGTTAGATTACCTTCCACAAGATTGAAAATAATTATTAGGCATGGGTCCATATAGAACCCAGGAGGCACGGAGCTGCCCAGTGCCTGCCCCGCCTTCACTTGCTCCTGTGCCGTAGAGGGAGGTCGACATACTCCAGTGGGTATCAGAGTAGTGGCTTCTGAGCTTAGTTCTCTCATTTAACAGGAAGCATTTTTTTTTGTGTGTGTGGTCCTGGGGGTGGAACCCAGGGGCTTTTCTACCTCTGGGCTACACTCCTAGACCTATTTTATACTTTATTTGGAAACAGGGTCTCATTAAGTTGCCAAGAGCTTCACTAAGTAGCTTAGGCTGTCTTCGAACCTGTGTGATCCTCTTGTCTGAGTCTCCCAAACGCTGGGATTACAAGCATGCACCACCACGCCTAGCTTAACAGGAAGCTCGTAAAGACTGGATTTTATGTGTCACTGCTATATAATTGAGCACAATTAAATTTTCATATTACACCCCACCTATTGATCCTTATTAAGTTAAGCTAAAGAACAATAAGAAATGAAGTCACCAAAAAGTCTACTTTAAACATTGACCTGTAATATATACAAAATAGAATTCATTTATAAATACTTTCATAATCTGTATCCTACAGATACTGTTGAGTCACTCATGTTTTCATGTTTTTTTGTCTTTTGTGACACTGGGGATGGAATCCAGGGCCATTCTACCTCCAAGCTACACTCCCAGTCCTATTTTATTTTTTTGTGGTACTGAAGGTGGAACCCAGGGGCTTTTCTACCTCTGGGCTATATTCTCAGACCTATTTTTAAACTTTATTTGGAAACAGGGTCTCACTATGTCACTGAGAGCCGAAGTAGCTGAGGTTAGCTTTGAACCTGTGCGATCCTCCTGTCTCAGCCTCCCAAGCACTGGCATTACAAGTGTGTGCCACCACGCCCAGCTCCTATTCTTTTATTTTTAAACAGCGTCTCACTAAATTGTGGAGGGCCTCACCAAGTAGCTGAGGCTGGCTGTGAACCTTCGATCCTCCTGTCTCAGCCTCCCAAGTACTTGGATTACAAGCGTGCACCACTATGCCCAGCTAGACTGCCACTTTTCAACAACAACAAAAAAATCCTGAAAAAGCCAGGTGTGGTGGTACATGCTTATAATCATAGTACTTGGGAGGCTGAGTCAGGAGGATAACAGGTTCAAGGACAGCTTTGGCTACTTATTGAGGTCCTCTGCATTTAGTGAGACCTTGTCTCAAAATAAAGAATAAAAAAGAGGGCTGGGTATATAGCTCGGAGGGAGAATGTTCTTGGGTTCCATCAACAGCACCACAAAAAGGAAAAAGAAAACTGGAAGTCTAAATCCCAACTTTGACACGATTAACAGTACTTTATTTATAAGTAAAGGATTTTACCAATAAGTGCATTTTCCTGGAGTGGTAGATGAAAAATTCTTTTTTTAATGTATCTTTTATTTTTATTTATTTATTTATTTTTTGGTACTAGGGTTCCTGGAAACCCTTCTACCTCCGGTTTACACTCCCAGACCTATTTTTATATTTTTATTTGGAAACAGGGTCTCTTAAGCCAGCGTGGCTGGCTTTGAACCTGCGCAATCCTCCTGTCTCTGCCTCCCAAGTGTGAGGATTACAAGCGTGTGCCACCACGTCTGGCGAAAAATTCTTAATATGTAGGTGGTTTAAGAAAAGTTAGAAGCTGGGCATGGTGGCACACGCTTGTGATCCCAGAATTTGGGAGGCTGAGACCAGAGAATTGCAGTTCACGGATAACTTCAGCTACTTAGGCACTCCATTAACTTAGTGAGTCCGTTTCAAAGTAAAGAATAAAAAACAGGGAAGGGGGTGTAGCTCAGAGGCAGAATGCCCCTGGCTTTCATCCCCAGACCCGCCAAAAAAAAAAAAAAAAAAAAAAAAAAAAAAAGGCAGGAAAGAGAGTAAGTGACCCATCCTAAGTCAATTTAACACTTTTTCTTTTCAATGACATATACTTAATTTCTACTTGGAAATCTGGACTGTTATTAAAATGTAAAACAACCCTTATGACAAGAAATGTGATTTGATTCATTAAAAAATACATAAGTACTGTGTACTTATAGCTATACTTTATTAATATTCATAAGGATTCTCATGCCTCAGTCTACTTCTCAATATAGAACCATCCCATTTATATAATAAATAAGAGATCAGAGCCAGGTATGGTGGTGCAGGCCTGTAATCCCAGTATTTGCGAGGCTGAGATGAGAGAATCACAGGTCCAAAGTCAGCCTGATCTGACTCTTATCAGCATAGAGAGACTCTGTTTCAAAAAAAAAAAAAAAAAGTTGGCTGGGGTACAGCTTGGAGGTAGAATGCTTCCAGGTGGTTTCAATCCCCAGTACCCAAAATTAACAAATAAATATATAAATAAGAAATCAGCATTTATTTTGCAGATTTAAAATCTTTATCCAAAAGTTCGAGAATGGCTTCTTCATCTGCTGATTGAAGCAGTTTCTGAATTAGCTGATCCAGGCACTTTTCTCCACATAAAAATTCCTGGTAAAAGAGAGCATTGTTATAGAATCTGTTGCTATAGTTTGGATCTAGAATGCCTCCCAAAGGCCCAGGTGTTAACTGGGAGGTCCTCGACATGGGTCTATTGGAAGGTGAGGAAACCTCAGGAGGCGGGGCCTAGTGGGAAGTTGTAGGTCGCTGAGGCTTGCCCTCCAAGGGCACCGTGGGGCGCTGTCTCTGTCCCTTTTTTGCTTCCAGGTCATGAGATGAATGCCTCCTTTGCCGTGCACCAGACCACAATGTGCTCTGCAGCCACAGGTCTGAAGCAACGAGGCCCAGCAGACGTGACTGAAACAAGAAACCCCACCCCCTTTTGGTGTGTGTGTGTACTGGGGATTGAACCTGGGGCATTCTACCTCTGAGTTATACCTCCATCCCTATTTTATTTTTATTCTGAAACAGGGTCTCACTAGGTTGATAAGAGTCTCATTACTTGTCTTCAAATTGGATTAACCTGTGTACCAAACACATGAAGAGCCAAGATTCTAGTTCCTAACTTTCAAAAGCTAACAATCGTGTGGGAGAGCTAGACGAGTAAATAAGCATGACAAAACAACGCAAGAGATAAAAATATAAAGAGGGAAAAGACAGAAAGGAGCCATTAATCTGAACAAGAGATGAGACTGATATTAAGAAATTTGCAAGCTGGGTGTGGTGGCGAATGCTTGTAATCCCGGCATTTGGGAGGCTGAGATAGGAGGATCTTGGTTTGAGGACATCCTCAGCTACTTAGTGAAGCTCTTTGTAACTCACTGAGACCCTGTTTCAAAATAAAAAATAAAAACTAGGGCTGGGGGTGTAGCTTGGAGGTAGAATGCCCCTGGGTTTCTATACCCAGTACTGTAAAAAAAAAAATAGTGAAACTACACATTATATGTTAGCCTACGCATATTATCTAGATAAATAACATTACCTATAAAGGATTTTTTTTTTTTTTTTGGTGGTACTAGGGATTGAACCCTGGAGCATTCTACCTCTGAGCTACACCTTCAGCCTTATTTTATTTTTATTCTTTTTTTGTGTGTGTGGTATTGGGGATGAAACCCAGGGGCATTCAACCTCTGAGTTATTCCCCAGCCCTATTTTTTATTCTTTATTTTGAAACAGGCTCTCACTAAGTTGTGGAAGGCCTCACAAAGTAGCTGAGGCTGGGTGTGAACCTGTGATCCTCTGGTTTCAGCCTCCTAAGTACTGGGATTACAAGCAAGTGCCACTACGCCGGGCTTATTTTTATTTTTAATTATTACTATTTTTTTTATGGTACTGGGGATTGAACTCAGCCCAATATTTTTTCTTTTTTCTTTTTTTGCAGTTAATGGGGATGGAACTCAGGGGCATTGTACCTCCAAGCTACACCCCAGGCCTATTTTTTAGTCTTTTTTACTTTTTAAACTGGGTTGCAAAGGGCCGCACTAAGTAGCTGAGGCTGTCTGTAAACCGTGATGCCCCTGTTTCAGCCTCCTAAATGCTGGGATAACAAGTGTGTGCCACCATGCCTGGCTCCGATTTTTTATTTCTTATTTGGAAACAAAGTCTCACTAGGTCAATGAGTTTCACTACTTGCTGAGGCTGTCCTTGAACCTGCGATCCTCCTGTGTCAGCCTCCCAAGTACCTGGATTACAAACTTACGCCACCACACCCCATTATTTTTATTTTGAAACAGGGTTTATTTTGAAATAGGGTCTTGCTGAGTTGATGAAAGTCTTACTACTGATGAGGGTGTCCTCAAACCTGCAAATCGAACAGGACATGGTGGCGCATGCTTGTAATCCCAGCATTTGGGAGGCTGGGATGGGAGGATCCAGGTTCACAGCCAGCCTCAGCTACTACTTAGTGAGGCTTTTTGCAACTCAGTGAGACGCTGTTTCAAAAATAAAAAAGGCCTAAAAAATAGGGCTGGGGGCTGGGGGTGTAGCTTGGAGGTACAATGCCCCTGGGTTCCATCCCCAGTATCGTTAAAAAAAAAAAAAAAAAAGGAAATAATAAAAAAAAAAATAGGGCTGGGTATGTAGCTCGGGGGTGGAATGCCCCTGGGTTCTATCCCTAGTACCATAAAACAGAAAACAAAAAACAAAAACCCTGCAAATCCTCCTGTTTCAGCCTCCCTAGTACTGTGATTGTAAGCCTGCCACGGCTGGGTTTACAAGGGTGCACCACCACACTCGGCTTCTTTCTTTGAGAAGCGAAGGTACATAAAGCGTAGTAATATTACCTTAATGTCACGGACTTCATATGCTATTCTGTGGTCAGTGACTCTATCCTGAGTGAAATTATATGTCCGAATTCTCTCTGATTGGGCTCTTGTTCCAACCTGTGTCATGACAAAAGGCAATTCATATTTTAACTTTATCATTCCTTTTATCACAATGCAAAAAGAACTTGTAAATGACTTCTCTATGTTAGCAGTTTATTTTCCACTTTTTGGCGGTTGGGGGGAAGTGCTAAGGGTGCTAGGCAAAAGCTCTAAACGTATATAGTAGAAAGCTCCAAGAGTTCCGAAGAGTATATATTAAAAAGCAAATCTCTCTCTATCTCTTATCTCTATCAGTAGCAATCACTGTCCCCTGTTTTCTGCAATGCCACTTATATTTGAGTCACATAAGGTTATGATAAAAGGCGTAAGCCTGTAAGCCAAATATCTGAAAATCTCTTAAATTCCAAAGGATCATTCTATCTTTAAAACCAATTTCCTCTTACAACAGTTATTATATACACACTGAAGGGAAATAACTATTTATGCATCTTCCATTTACTTACTTGCAAACAGGTAAGCCAAAGTTTAATCAAAATCCATCAGTCCACAGCATTAAAGTCATTGCTTATCTACATATAAGCACATTTCCTTATGTTCTAAGACATTTCCATCGGTGTAAGAACAAATTCTATATTTCTATACCAAATAACTTTTTGTGCAATGTTTAAATTATTACACCAATAGCTGGGTGTCGTGGCGCACACTTGTAATCCCAGCATTTGGGAGGCTGAGACCAGAGGATTGTGGTTCTTGGACAGCCTCAGCTACTTAGTGAGGCTCTCCGCAACTTAGTGAGACCCTGTTTCAAAATAAAGAATAAAAAATAGGGCAGGGTGTGTAGCTCAGAGGGCACATGACCCTGGGTTCCAGCCCCAAACTCTCACACACACAAAAATTACACTAAAGTCTTACCTGTAGTTTTCTGGCACTTTGTTGTTGAGACCTATCCTTCTCCATTATCTGTTGGTAGAGTCTAGCTCTCAACACACGCAAAGCTATTTCTTTATTTTTCAGCTGTGATCGTTCTTGTTGACATTCTACTACTATGCCTGAAAAACAACAGAGATCAGAGGTGAACTGTAGCCTCCCCAGGCAAAATTAGGTAGAACTGAGAACATTTTAAAGGAGAAAGGTTAATAAGGAAAAGCTCACGAAAGATAAAACTGTTTTGCATGTACCATGTTCTACTAATGTAAAGTGATGGTGGTGGCTACAGGTGGTGGTTTAGATTCTGACGTTTACATGAGATGTTTCAGATGAGAGGACAAAGCAGCAGGTGGTTATACATACTCCACTCCCTGACTGCCTTTTCCTCAGCTCCTCCAGCTATCTTTTCTTTCCACTGGGGATTCAACCTGGGGATGTTCTACCTCTGAGCTAACCCCAGCCATATTTTTATTTTATTTTAAAACAGAGTCTCGGAGTCTGAGACAGGAGGATCATGGTTCTCAGAGAGCCCTTTGCAACTCAGTGAGACCCTGTTTCCAAATAAAGAATAAAAATACGGCTGGGGGTGTCACTCAGAGGTAGAATGCCCCTGGGTTCCATCCCCAGTACCTCAAAAAACAAAACAAAACAAAAAACATTAGGAGCAGGTGTGGTGGCGTAAGCCTCTAATCCCAGTACCTGGGAGCACGACACAGGAGGACGGAAGGTTCAAAGGCAGCCCGAGCAGTTTAATGAGACCTTCAGTAACTGAACCAGATTCTGTTTCAAAGTAAAAATAAAAGCAGGGATGGTGGCACACCCTGGTAATCCCAGTACTTGGGAGCTTGAAGACAGGAGGATTGCAGGTTTGAGGACAGCCTCAGCAACTTATGAGACCCTGTTTTTTTTCTTCTTTTTTTGGTGGTACTTCTTTGGGGGGGGGGGGTCCTGGAAACCGTTCTATCTTCAGGCTACACTCCCAGACCTATGTTATATTTTTTTATTTGGAAACAGGGTCTCTTAAGCCAGCAAGGCTGCTGGCTTCGAAGCAGTGCCATCCTCCTGTCTCTGCCTCCCAAGCACAGGGATTACAAGCGCGTGCGCCACCACGCCTGGCTGACCCTGTTTTGAAATAAGATTTTAGCCGGGCGTGGTGGCGCACACTTGTAATCCCCGTGCTTGGGAGGCTGAGACAGGAGGATTGCACAGGTTCAAAGCCAGCCTCAGCTACTTAGTGAGGCTCTCAGCAACTTAGTGAGACCCTGTTTCCAAATAAATTATAAAAATAGGTCTGGGAGTAAAGCCTGGTGGTAGAAACCTTCTGGGTTCTACCCCAGTATCACAAAGGGGCGGGGGGAGGAAGAAATAAGAATTTTAAAAATAGGGCTTGGGTATAGCTCAGAAGTAGAACACCAGTGGGTTCAATCCCAAGACCATATACAAACAAACAAACAATAAAATAGCTCAGAATGCCCACAGGGTCAACTCCCAGTACCAAAAGAAAAATCCTACTAAGGACTCTTGAAACTATCTCATTATATACCAAGATTACCAATATACAAAATTACAGTATTAATACAGCAAAGCCTTGTAGAGCAAACATGACAAAAGATGTAGGGAGGGGCGTGTCCAGTATGCCTCTGTGTTCCATTAGTATCTGGGCTGGAGACCCTTTGGTTGCCCCCTGTTCATCATACCTGGGCATTTTCTCTGAATAGGTCTTCTCATCATCTGCATCTTTTGCAAGACACACCTTTTCTTTTTTTGGTTCTGGGAATGGAACCCTGGGGCATTCTACCTCTGAGCTACACCCCCAGCCCTATTTTTTTTAATTATTATTTATTTATTTGTTTATTTTTGTGGCACTGGGGATGGAACCCAGGGCCTTTTTTTTTTTTTTTTTTTAATCTCCAGGCTATACTCCCAGACCTATTTTGTATTTTATTTGGAAACAGGGTGTCACTAAGTTGCTGAGAGCCTCACTAAGTAGCTGAGGCTGGCTTCGAACCTGTGCGATCCCCCTGCCTCAGCCTCCTAAGCACTGGGGTTGCAAGCGTGCATCACCACGCCCGGCTTTGGGCTTTTATTCTTTTTTTTTTTTTTTGGTGGTACTGGGGTTCCTGGAAGCCCTTCTATCTCCGGGCTACACTCCCAGACCTATTTTTACATTTTTATTTGGAAACAGGGTCTCCTAAGCCAGCGCGCGTGGCTAGCTTCGAACCTGCGCGATCCTCCTGTCTCTGCCTCCCAAGCGCGGGGATTACAATCGTGCGCCACCACGCCCGGCAATGGGCTTTTATTCTTTATTTGAAGCAGGATCTCAGTGAGTTACAAAGGGCTTCACTAAGCAGCTGAGGCTGTTCGAGAACTACAGTCCTCCTGTCACAGCTCTCAGATGCTGGGATTATAAGCGGGCACCACCATGCCTGGCTTCAGACACTTTTTCCAAACAGAAGGGAATATAAACACAATGGGGACCTCGGACCACAATCCCAGTGTCACCTGTAAAGGCTTTGTACGAGGAACCAGATCCTAATCTACTTCCATCTAAATGCTGAAGAGTTAAGATGTGAAAAGAAGGGTAAACGTGTTAGAAAAGGTGGGGCTTGCTTACCCGTGGGGGTATGGACGAGCCTAACAGCACTGTCCGTTGTATTAACGTGCTGCCCTCCTGCCCCTTTGGCTCGAAATGTATCAACGCGTAAGTCCCTGGGATCCACTTTCACATCGACCTAGAACAAAAGTATAACATAAATTAACTTCTACACTCTGTAAAATACTGTATGCGCAAGCATGAGTGCGTGTGTGCGTGTGTGTGCGCGTGTGTGCACGTGCGTGTTGCTAAGGATCAAGCCCAGGGGCATTCTACCTCTATTTTATTTTTTGTTTGGAGATGGTCTCCTCAAATTCCCAAGTTTCTGAGAGCCTTGATAAGTTGCTGAGACTGGCTTTGAACATGCAATCTTCCGGTCTTGGCCTCCAAAATACTGGAATTACAGGTGTATGCCACCATGCCCAGCTCCATGAACACTTTAATATTAAATTTATTCTAATGTTTTTCAAATAAACTAAACTTTTGTGTGAAGACAATTCATACACTTGGGAGGCTGAGACAGGAGTATTGCAGGTTTAAGGCCAACCTCAGCAACTTAGACCCTTAGAAACTTGGGGTGGGAGGGTCCTATTAGTTAAAGTAAAAGGACGTGAGTGCGATCTGGCTGCGACATCTGTCACCCCATTGATCGCCAGGGTCGATTCGGCTGACCTGGCTGGCGAGGCGGTGTCCCCTTCCTCCCTCACCCTCCACGTGTGTCCCTCCCAAAGCTGCGCGCTCGCTCAAAGAGGGTGAGCTTCCCCCAATAGAAGAGGACCGGGCTTCGGTCACGGGTACACGAGTAGCTGCGCTCCCCTGCTAGAGCCTCCAAACAGGCTCTCAAGGTCCATTTGTAGGAGAACGCAGGGTGGTCAAGCTTCCAAGACTCCAGACACAGCCAACTGAGGCGCTGCACGTGGCAGTCAGCCTTTCTTTAAAATAAATAAATAAATAAATATTATAAAAAGGTGGGGCTGGAATTGTAGGACAGAGGTAGAATGCCCCTGGGTTCAAATCCCAGGACCAAAAAAGAAATAAAGGGAAAAAAGTAATTAGTAGGCATTAAACTAAACAATGAATAACTTATGACGAAGAAGTAATTTTGATGGGCTGCTATTTTTAACACTGATTTATCATGAGATCAGAGTTATGTAATCTTTCAGAAGGTTCATTATCATCCCAGAGTTGTATTACAGGTGTATGCTACCATATTCTAAGAACATATTCTAAGAACATACAAAATACATGTAAAACACATGCAGACACACACAGAGTGTGGACTCCTGGTGAGTACCTCATCTGGTTGAGGAAGGACAATAACTGACATTGTTCCTGTGTGAATACGTTGCATCCTTGACGACAGGCCCACTTCAGGGATCCGCTGAACTCGGTGAATCCCACCTTCATATTTCAAATGCTTATACACATCATTACCAGAAATTCGAGCAGCTGCATGATGTAGTCCGCCTAGAAAAACAATTAAAAATATTAATGAATTCTATTTGAAAGGAATTAGGATCCTAAAAGTCCTTAATTTAAGGTCTGAATTTGATTACAGAACCTGAGATGAGTAAAGTAAGTACAAAACTACATTTTCCTACTGGGCATGGTGGTATACGCCTGTAATCCTAGTAGTTGGGAGGCTGAGATAGGAGGATCAAAGAGTTGAGGACAGCCTCACAGCAGTGTAGTTAGATTATCAGTAACCTAATGAAACCCTATATTTTTTTTTCTTTTGCAGTACTGAAGATGGAACCAGGGGAATTATACCTACAAGCTACACTTGTGGCCCTATTTTTTAGCCTTTTTTATTTCTTGAAACAGGGTCTCACTGAGTTGCAAAGGGCCTTGCTAAGTAGCTGAGGCTGTCCACAAATCGCGATCCTCCGGTCTCAGCCTCCTGAATGCTGGGATAACAAGCGTGCGCCACAATGTCCAGCTCAGTGAGACCCTATTTTAAAACAAAAGATAACACTTAGGCATGGTGGCACATGCCTGTAATCCCAGTACTTGGGAGGCTGAGACATGAGGATTGCAGGTTCGAGGACAGCCTCAGCAAGTAGTGAGACTTGGTTTCAAAAAAAAAATAAAAATAGTCCTGGGCGTGTAGCTCAGAAGTAGAATGGCTGAGCTCAGTTCCCAGTAACATACACTAACACACACACAAAAAAAAAAAGAAGAAGAAAAAGAAAAAGGGCCGAGGGGTGTACTTTGGATATAGTTTGTTCCTGAGTTCAATCCTCAGCACCAAAATAAAACAAAAACCAAAAACCACTTACATTTTCCCAAAGTGAATATGTTAATATATAAAGGGTAACACCAAAATATTATTTATGCTTATCTCTAGGGAATAGAGTAACAAGAGATTTTATATTTTTTATATGTTTACTTTTTATAGTTTTTTTTTTTTTTCATTACTGGGGATAGAACCCAGAACCACCTCTGAGCTACATCCCCAGCCCTATTTTTTTTTTTTTTTTTTTTTTTTTTGGTGGTACTGGGTTCCTGGAAGCCCTTCTACCTCTGGGCTACACTCCCAGACCTATTTTTATATATTTTTTATTTGGAAACAGGGTCTCCTAAGCCAGTGCGGCTGACTACAAACCTGTGCGATCCTCCTGTCTCCGCCTCCCAAGCGCAGGGATTACAAGCGTGCGCCACCACGCCCGACCTTCAGCCCTATTTTTTATTCTTTACTTTGAAACAGGGTCTCACTGAGTAGCAAAGGGCCTCACTAAGTAGCTGAGGCTGTCCTCGAACCTTTATCCTCCTGTCTCAGCCTCCCAATAGTTTTTGTTTGTAAATTTTCTATAATAAGTTTTAACTGTTAGGATAAAAAAAAAACTATTGGTGGAAAAATACTGGGACATTTTCTTTTTTGTGGTACTGGGATGGAAGCCAGGGGCATTCTACCTCTGAGCTACACCTCCTCCAGACCTATTTTATATTTTACTTGGAAACAGGGTCTCACTAAGTTGCTGAGAGCCTCACTAAAATGCTGAGGCTGGCCTCGAACCTGAGATCCTTCTGTCTCAACCTCTCAAGTACTAGGATTACAAGCATGTACCACCATGCCTGGCTTTATTTGAATTACCCTACATAACCCTGGGCAAATATGGTGCCATATATAAAAGAACATTCAAACTGGGTGTGGTGGTGCAGGCTTTAATCCCAGCACCACATAAAAATCTTTGTGTGTTTGCACATGCGCGTGTATATGTGTGGTGTGTGTGTGTGTGTGTGTGTGTGTGTGTGTGTGTGTGTGGCGTGGGGGGTATTGAGGGTTGAATCCAGGGGCATTCTACCTCCAAGCTACACCACCAACCCTATTTTATTTTATTTTTAAATTCTGAAACAGTCTTGCTGTTTCAGAATTGAGATGAGAGATTCACTCCTTGCTGAGGCTGGCCGCAAACCTCGGATCCTCCTGTCTCAGCCTCCCAAGTAGTGGGATCACAAGTACGCACCACCATGTCTGGCTTATTCTCGCTTTAGAATGTTGTTGTTTCTGATTATATTTGCCTAGAAATTGCCCCTTTTTACCTCCACTATACTGTCCCTATCCTTTCCCTGCATACCTGACTTCTCTTTTCTTTTGCCCACTACTCTGTCTCACTGTGACCTCTCCTCAAAGCCTGGTGCCTTGAATGCTCTCACGCTAAAGTTTCCCCCTCACTTCTTAGGATCAGTCTCTCTGCCAGTAACTATCAGATATACTTACCGAGTTCTGTTCTCTCAGAGAAGGTCTGGCTGCACAATTCAGTGTTACTGATATTTCTAAAAGGTTACTCAGTATAACCTCTAACTTAACTAAAAAAAAAACTCTCATTGGGGGCTGGTGATAAGAAAACACGCCCAGTACATGCAAAGCCAGCGCAGCAAAAGCGATGAGGAAGACCACCGCGGTTACTCTTCCCCACGGTTGTTCTTGCCCTCGCTCTCCCACTTCCCCTCCACTCAGTGGCAGGGGTGACTATCACCATCTCCCCGGCTTAACCGGTGACACAGACTCCCTGCGCCTCATCTTCCCCGTCAGGAGAAATTAATGGGATGCAGCGCCGCTCTGGATCAGACAGACTTAAGTTTAATCCCCAAATGGCCGTGACTTCCCGAGTGCTCCTGGGTTAGTTACTTATTCTCTGAGCTCAGATCATCATACAGTGAGATTAGTGATATCTATCTCGCAGGCTGCAGGGCTGCGCGCGCAGGCGCACTGTACGAGCAACAGCCCCTGTGAATCCAGCCAGTTAGCAGATTTCACCCACGAGCCTTTTAAAACCTCTCGCATACTCCGGGCGTGGTGGCGCACGCTTGTGATCCCAGCGTTCAGGAGGCCGAGACAGGAGGATCGCGGTTCGTGGACAGCCTCAGCTACTTACTGGGGCCCTTTGCAACTTAGTGAACCCCATCTCAAAATAAAGAATAAAAACTAGGGCTGGGGGTGTAGGTCGAAGATAGAATGCCCCAGGGTTCCCCCAAGTACCACAGAGGAAAAAAAATCTCTCACGTACAGCCAGGCATGGTGGCAAATGCTTGTAATCCCTGTAGTTGGGAGGCTGAGACAGGAGGATCGCGCAGGTTCGAAGCCAGCCTCAGCAACTTAGTGAGGCCCTGTTTCTAAATAAAATACAAAATAGGTCTGGGAGTGTAGTCTAGAGGTAGAAAGCCTCTGGGTTCCACCCCTAGTACCACCAAAAAAAAAAAAAAAAAAAATTAGTAAAACTCGAATCAACCTAGCAAGACCTCCTTCCAACCAAAAAATAAAGGCTGGGATGCAGCCCAGAGGTAGAATGCATCTGGGTTCCACCCCTAGTAAAACACACACACACACACACACACCCCTCTGCTATAGTATACCACTGTGATTAGTAAACCTAAGTCACAGTGTTTAAGTGATAAAAGACCAATTTTTTTTGGTGTGTGTGTGATACTAGAGATGGAACCCGGGGACCTTCTACCTCCAGGCTACACTTCAGCCCTATCATTATTATTATTTTTTTATTTGGAAACAGGATCTCGCCAATTGCTGAGGCTGTCCTCAAACCTTTGATCCTCCTGTTTCAGCCTCCCAAGCACTGGGCCTCCCAAGAACTGGAATTAGAGGTGTGCACCACCTAGTCTGGCTCCCATATAAATATATTTTTGGTGGTACTGGGTGGAACCCAGGGGCTTTTCTACCTCTGGGCTATACTCCCAGACCTATTTATATTTTATTTGGAAACAGGGCCTCACTAAGTTGCTTGAGTTGCTGAGAGCCTCACTCAGTAGCTAAGGCTGGCTTTGAACCTGTGTGATCCTCTTGTTTCAGCCTCCCAAGCGCTGGCACTACAAACGTGCGCCACCACGCCTGGCCTCCCATATGGTTTTTTTTTTTTTTTTGTACTGGAGTTCCTGGAAGCTCTTCAACCTCCGGGCTACACTCCCAGACCTATTTTTTAATATTTTTTGTTTGGAAACAGGTCTCTTAAGCCAGCGAGGCTGGCTCTGAACCAGTGCGATCCTCCTGTCTCTGCCTCCCAAGCGCAGGGATTACAAGCGTGTGCCACCACGCCCGGCCCTCCCATATGTTTTTATAAATAATGCAACAACTGGGTGTGCTGGCCTCCAGTACTTGGGAGGCTGAGACAAGAATATCACAGATTCGAGGACTGCCTCAGCAAGTAGTGAAACTCTCATCAACCTAGTAAAAACCCTGTTTCAAAATAAAAATAAAGCTGGGCTTGGTGTGCATGCTTGTAATCCCAGAACTTAGGAGGTTGAGACAGGTGGATCGCACAGGTTCAAAGCCAGACTCAGCTACTTAGTGAGGCCCTCTGCAACTTAATGAGACCCTGTTTCCAAATAAAGTATAAAAAATAGGTCTGGGAGTATAGCCTGGAGGTAGAAAAGCCCCTGGGTTCTACCCTCAGTACCACACACACACACAAACAAACAAAAAAACAAAGGGTTGGGGGTATATTTCAGAGGTAGAATCCTCTGGATTCAATCCCCATTACAATAAATAAATAAATAAATAAGGCAACATGGTTCTAATCAACATCATGTAAAATAATATTCAACATCTTTTCTGGACAAAAATTTTCAAATTTGCTTACCATAATCTGCTGGTGTATAATTTATGAGTTCAAATTTCCATTGTTTATAGCATGAATAATTCTGGTACATGTCAAATATTTCTCGGGTAAATTGTTGGCATATATCGCCTAAAAAGGAAACAAAACTATTAAGCATAAGCTATCCTTCAATATGACTCCCTTAGGAAATGAGGAGCAACTATTTTCAAAGATAATACGTTTAGTGGACTTTTAATGTTGCAGTGATGTCAAATGAGGTTAAAACGGAGTGTTTTTTAGTTCATTTACAATAATACTATTTTACTAGCAGGGCATGGTGGCACATGCCCGTAGTCCCAGATACTGGGGGGGCTGGGGCAGGAGGATCAGAAATTCAAGGCCAATCTGTGGCTTAATGAGGTTATGTCTCAAAACAAAAAATAAGAGCCAGGCGTGGCGGCACCCGCCTATAATCCCAATACATGGGAGGCTGAGACAGGAGGATCGCAGGTTCATGGTCAGTCTCAGCAACTTGTGAGGCCCTGTACAACTTAGTGAGACCTTGTTTCAAGATAAAGAATAAAGCTGGTGTGGTGGCTCACACCTGTGATTCCAGTACTTGGGAGGCTAAGTCAGGAGGATGGCAGGTTCTAAGACAGCCTCAGCAAGTAGTGAGAGTCTCATTAAACTAGGGAGAATCTGTTTCAAAATAAAAATAAAATAAGGCTGGGGTGTAGCTTAGGGGAAGAATTTCCCTGGAATCCATCCCAAATACCATACACAAAATATATAAATAAATAAAAAGCCAGATGTGGTGGCGCACGTTTGTAATCCCCGCGCTTGGGAGGCAGAGACAGGAGGATCGCGCAGGTTCGAAGCCAGCCGCGTGCGCTGGCTTAGGAGACCCTGTTTCCAAATAAAAGAGTATTAAAAAAAAAAAAGGCCTGGGAGTGTAGCCCAGAGGTAGAAGGGCTTCCAGGAACCCCAGTACCACCAAAAAAAAAAAAAAAAAAAAAAAAAAAAAAAATATATATATATATATATATATATATATATATATATATATATATATATATATTCAAAAGCCCTGGGGATATAGCTCAGAGGTAGAATGTCCCTGTGTTCAATCCCTACTAGGTATGTCTGTATAAATAAATAAATCAGTAGGGACCAAGTTCAGTGCTGCAGCCTCCTGAGTCCAATCCCTAGTAACATACAGCCATACACACACAATTAAATACGGAACATGATTTTACTAACCTCCAGTAGTTCTTCCAGATGTCACCTCTAAAATAACATCATTTTGATCATATTTCTCTTTTGGTATTATACTCTGAAAAAACTGGAAAAGAAAAAACATCAGCATGGTGTGTAGATTTTCCTCGGAATATTATGATCATTTAAACTTAAATAAAAGCCCTTAAAACATTTTAAGAAACCCAACAATTAGCAAAACCATATAGCACCCAGTGAAGTCAGTCCTAGTGAGTGGATCCCAAGAGATGAAAACAAGTGACCAGTTGATGTTAACAATGACGGTGCTTGTCTGAATGTTTTCTGCAGTGCTATCAGATTATCTTAATTTTGTAAAATGCAGAAATTTAGATCAAAGCCCAGAATGCTCCATTCAATTTTCTTTCTATTTTGCCTCTTGTAATTAGCTCAGAACAGTAGCTTCTTTTCTCCAATGAATGAGCAAGGCTTTGAAAGTCCTTATTTGGGATAAATGAAGGCTTTTTATATATGAGTGCTTATCTTTCCCAGCCATAAATGATGGTGGACCCCATGCCATGTCTTGCCTTCTCAATGGGTGTCCCAACTATTATTATTATTATTATTATTATTATTGGCATGGGATTGAACTCAGGGGCATTTTACCTTTGAGTTTTACTACCAGCCTTGTGTGTGTGTGTGTGTGTGTGTGTGTGTGTGTGTGTGTGTGTGTGGTACTGGGGATTAAACCCAGGGCCATTCTATCTCTGAGCTACACTCTCAGCCCTTTTTTAAATTTTTTTATTTTGAAATAGGGTCTCACTAAATTGCAGGCCTCACTAAGTAGCTGAGGTTGGCCATGAACCTGCAATCCTCCTGTCTCAGCCTCCCCAATTCTGGGATAACAAAAATGCGCCACCACCCCTGGCTTTATGTTTTATTTATTATTATTTTTTTGGTGGTACTTCTTCATTTTATTGGTGGGCTTTATGTTTTTTAAAATTATTATTATTTTTTGGATATTCTTCTACCTCCGGGCTACACTCCCAGACTTTATTTTATATTTTATTTGGAAACAGGGTCTCTTAAACCAGCGCAGCTAGCTTCGAACCTGCACGATCCTCCTGTCTCCGCCTCCCAAGCGCGGGGATTACAAGCTGTGCCACCACGCCCGGCAAGACCTTGTTTCACAATAAAAAATAAAACAGAGCTGGGCGTGGTGGCGCACGCTTGTAATCTCAGCGCTTGGGAGGCTGAGACAGGAGGATCGCGCAGGTTCAAAGCCAGCCTCAGCTACTTAGTGAGGCTCTCAGCAACTTAGTGAGACCCTGTTTCCAAATAAAGTATAAAATAGGTCTGGGAGTATAGCCCGGAGGTAGAAAGCCTCTGGGTTCCACCTCAGTACCATAAAAAAAAAAAAAGAATAAAAAATAGGAATGGGGCAAAGTTTGGAGATAGAATACTCCTGAGTTCAATTCCAAATACTGAAGAAAAAAAAAAAAGGATAAAGAAAAGAAATATATATTCTATGGTAGAAAATATTTCACAAACGGTTAGGAATTTTACTTTTTGCCTTTGATTAACTGGTTAAATCGGTGATTAAATTAACTGATACTTCTACTTCATCCCTCTGACTCCTTTAAGACCCCTCTTTGGCTCTCTGAGGAAGAAGGTGAAGGCAGGCTGATGGTAATATGACAGAAGGAACGCACCACAAAGCCCTGTGTTCTTCACTGTTTTTATAGACAAACAATCCACTGAGCTAGAAGGAAACTACTACTGCAAAAAAAAACTTCTCCTTGTGTGTCTCGGAGATATCAGCTAATGCTGACAGAGACTCTAGTACAACAAAGTCTTACAAGGCGCTCCAAAAGGCCCGTGGTAACCAACCGCCTCCAACTTTACACTCTCGGATGCATTCCATTCTACCCAGAGTGCAAAGTTTCTTTTTTTTAAACATTTGATTGGTGCATTAGAGTTCCACATCATAATGTAAATCAAGTTGACACTGACATACATTCACACAGTACTTGGTGCCCCCTTCATAGGGTACAAATTTTCAATCCATAATTAATATAACCCCAATGACACCCCACTCCCTTCCCTTTAAAAAATTTTTAATTTTGGTATTGGAGATTGAATCCAGTGGCATTCTATCTCTAAGCTACACTCTCAGCCCTATTTTCTTTTTCTTTTATTTTATTTTGAAACAGGGTCTTGATAAGTTACAGAGGGTCTTTTTAATTTGTTGAGGCTGGCCTTGAACCTGAAATCCTCTTGTCCTAACTTTCTAAGTACTGGGATTACAGGTGTGAGTTACCATGCCCAGCCCCCCCAGCCTCATTTAACATATAAAACCCCTGATTCTTCCCTATGGTAACTAAATTTCTTTACCAGAATGTATTCTCTTGCCTGGTCAATTAATAGATTCTGTTTCAATTGTTATTTCTCTCTTAGGAATGTTTGTTTTATTTTTTATTTTTGGTACTGGGGAGTGAACCCAGGACCATTCTACCTTTGAACTATATCCTCAGCTCTATTTTATTTTTATTTTGAAACAGGGTCTCACTAGGTTGAGAATCTCTCTACTTTCTGAGGCTTTCCTCAAACCTTTGATTCTATCTCAGCCTCCAAGTACTGGGATAACAAGCATGTGCCACCATGCCCAGCTAGAATGTATGTTTTATTGGTTGACATCATAATTTCTTCATTCTCATTCTGTAGCAAATTACAGCACTAAGCTCAGTTTAATTATTATAAGAGAACACTTAAGCTGGATGTGGTCTCACATGCTTGTAATCCCAGAAAGGCTGAGACAGGCAGATTGCAGGTTCAAAGCCAGCCTTGGCAACTTAGTAAGGTTCTCAGCAAAACTGTGAGACACCATTTCAAAAATAAAATAGGGCTGGGAGTGTACCTAAATGGTAGACTACCCCGGGTTCCATCCCAGCACCACCACCACACACACACACGCACACGCACACGCATACACGAACACTTAATAAACAAGCGTTTAGAAAATACTTTGAGCACCAAATCATAGTCTAACAGGAAGAGTATTTCTTCATATTAATATACTTAAATTAGTCTACTTCCTAAAACATACCTCACTGTACAGCATATTGATTTTTTGATCAATGCTCTGTCTTTCTTCTAATGCAAGTTCTTGTAATTGCTTTTCATCTTGTTTACTTAGACCTACAAACCAGCAACAGGAATAATGGTAAAGTTTTTTAAAACTTACAGAGAAAGTCTTGAACAGTCACTTCATCTTTGTCTACCAAGTTTATTTTGGTTGAGAAGGTAAGGGATTATACCAAAGAACAAATGGGACACTTGGAGAATCAAGAAGTATTTGCTAAGCATGTGCAAAGAACTCAATGTGAAAAAGTTTGATCTGGACCCCCCAAGACTATGATTTGAATGTCAATAGTAATTAGAGAAAATAGTGACTAACTGAACAGGCTTAAAAAGAACTGGTTAAGCCGGGCTTGGTGGCCCATGCTTGTAATCCCAGCATTTGAGAGGCTGAGACAGGAGGATCATGATTCTCGTCCAGCCTCAGCTACTTAGTGAGGTCCTTTGCAACTCAGTGAGACTTTGTTTCAAAATAAAGAATAAAATATAGGGCTGGGGGTATAGCTCAGAGGTAAAATGCCCCTGGGTTTCATCCCCACTACCACAAAAATAAATAAACAAAATAAACAAATAAATAATAAAAATGGCAAGCCAGGTGTGATGGTGCATGCTTGTAATCCCAGCATTCCGGAGGCTGAGACCGGATGATCACGGTTCGCAAACAGCCTCAGCTACTTAGTGAGACCCTGTTTCAAAATAAAGAATAAAAAATAGGGCAGGAGGTATAGCTCGGAGGTCGAATACCCCTGGGTTTCATTCCCAGACCCACATAAAAAAAAAAAAAGGCTAATTAAATATAAACCCAAATTGGAGTAAGCATGTCTTATCTGAGGGTCCATGCCATAACTCAAGGCTAGAATCTCAATTTGTTCAAGCTAAGTCAGAAATAAGAACTCATGAAATCTCTAGACACATTCATATTTAGTATGTTTTTTTTTTCAAAAACACTATCTCAGTCATGCAAAATACATTTTTGTAACTTGTGCTTCATAGAAACAACGATTCCTTGCTTGGCATGGCGGCACAAGCTTGTAGATCGTACTTGGGAGGCTGAGACAGGAAGATCACAGTTTCTCAGCAACTTAGTGAGGCCTTCTGCAACTTAGTGAGATCCTGTTTCAAAATAAAGAATAAAATAGGGAGCCGGGCATGGTGGCAATGCCTGTAATTCTAATACTTGAGAGGCTAAGAAAGGAAGACCACAGCTTGGAGGCCAGTAATTAGTGAGACCCTGTTTCACAAAGCTGGGGTTCGGCTGGGTGTGGTGGCGCATGCTTGTAATCATAGTACTTCGGAGGCTGTGACGGGCGTATCACAAGTTCGAAGCCAGGTTTGGCAATTTAGCAAGGCTCTCAGTAACCTAGTGAGACCCTGTTTCCAGTTGACCCTGTTTCTGTTGAGGGTGAAGCGTGGAGGTAAAATACATCTGGGTTCAATCCTCAGTATAACAACAACAACAACAGGCTCAGGTTGCACCTTTTTTTTTTTTTTTTGATGGTGCTGGGTTCCTGGAAACCCTTCTACTTCCGTGCTACACCTCCAGACCTATTTTATATTTTCATTTGGAAACAGGGTCTCTTAAGCCAGCGAGGCTGGCTTCGAACCAGCACGATCCTCCCATCTCCACCTCCCAAGCGCAGGGATTACAAGCGTGTGCCACCACGACCGGCTGCAGCTTTTTTTAAACTCAGTGGTAGACATCCCTGGTTTCAGTATCTAGTACCATACATCCAAGAAAGAAGAAACTTAAATCATGGAACTCTAGCAAAACAAGATGACAATGATTTAGTGGCTGAGTTTGGTGGATTCTAGGACTTTTTTTTTTTTTTTTTGGTGGTACTGGGGTTCCTGGAAACCCTTCTACCTCCGGGCTACACTCCCAGACCTATATTTAATATTTTTAATTTGGAAACAGGGTCTCTTAAGCCAGCGAGGCTGGCTTCGAACCTTCGCGATCCTCCTGTCTCCGCCTCTCAAGAGTGGGGATTACAAGCATGCACTACCACGCCCGGCAGATTCTATGACTTCTGAATCAATGTGCTGTTGGTGATAGTTGCAAACTGAAGTAGAATATTTGTGTGTTCATGTGTGTGTGTGGGGGGGGTTAAGGGCTGAGGGCTAGGGATTGAACACGGACATGCTACCACTGAGCTATATCGGTAGCCCTTTTTATTTTATTTATTTTTACCAAACAGGGTCTCACTAAATTGCCTAGGGTGGTTTCAAAGAAAAGAACATTTTTTTCTTAAATTTCTGGTACTGGAGATTGAGCCCAGGGGCAATGTACCCCAAGCCCTACTTTTTAGACTTTATTTTGAAACACTTGCAGAGGGCCTCACTAAGTAGCTGAGGCTGGTTAGGAACCTCTGATCCTCTTGTCTCAGCCTTTCAAGTACTGAAATTACAAGTGTGTGCCACCAGGTCTGGCCAAGAAGAAATAATTATAAAGGAGAGAAGGCTCTTAGTACAAATTTTCTCTGGTCATACACGTCATAAGCATCTGGTGGGGTTTCCATGCCTCCTTCCTGTTTTGACACTTAACACTGGGTAGTAGATACTCTAGTTGCTGAGGAGTCAAGGATGAATAAAACATGGTCCCAGCCTCAGTGTGTCAGTGTGGGAAAGATGAACACATAGACACAATCATAATATAGGATGAGGGCAAAGCTATTGTATCATGGAGCAAAAATGAGGGGGCCTAGCCCAGATATCAGTACTTCAGGAGGGCTTCCGGGTTAAGCTGTCATCCAAACTAATTCTAACTATGGATCATCTGCTGCAGAATTAAAATATCACCACTATAACCACACTTTAAGCATATGCTATAAGCAGGAACCAGGCTGATAGAACTCTATCCATATCTCCTGGTGCAAAGTACCAGAAAAACTTCTCTTTAATAATATTGAGGTAGAGCAAGGCATGGTGGTGCACACTTTTAATACCAGCATTTGGGAGGCTGAGAAAGGAGGATCACAGTTCGTGGATAGCCTCAACTACTTAGTGAGGCCTTTGCAACACCGTGAGACCCTGTTTCAAAATAAAGAATAAAAAATAGCCGGGCGTGGTGGCACACGCTTGTAATCCCGCGCTTGGGAGGCAGAAACAGGAGGATCGCGCAGGTTCGAGCCAGCCACGTGCGCTGGCTTAGGAGACCCTGTTTCCAAATAAAAAAATGTAAAAATAGGTCTGGGAGTGTAGCCTGGAGGTAGAAGGGCTTCTAGGAACCCCAGTACTACCAAATAAATAAATAAATAAATAAATAAAATAAAATAAAAAAAAATAAAGCCAGGCGTGGTGGCGCACACTTGTAATCCCAGCATTCGGGAGGCTGAGACTGGAGGATCGTGGTTCACGGACAGCCTCAGCTCCTTAGTGAGGCCCTTCACAACTCAGTGAGACCCTGTTTCAAAAATAAAGAATAAGCCAGGCGTGGTGGCGCACGCTTATAATCCCAGAATTCAGGAGGCTGAGACTAGAAGATCGAGGTTCGTGGACAGCCTCAGCTATACAGTGAGGCCTTCCATAACTTAGTAAGACCCGGTTTCAAAATAAAGAATAAAAAACAGGGCAGGGGGTGTAGTTCGGAGGTCGAATGCCCCTGGGTTCTATCCCCAAACCCGGAAAAAAAAAAAAAAAAAATTGGGGTAGGGGGTGTAGCTTAGAGGTCAAATGCCTGTGGGTTCCATCTCCAGACCCTGCAAGCAAAAAATAAATAAATAAATAAATAAATAAAAATTTAAAAAAATTTAAAATAAAAAAAATCAAAAATAGGGCTGAATATGTAGCTCAAGGTAGAATGCCCTGGGTTCCATCCCCAGTACTGCAAAAACAAAACAAAACATAACCCCCCCCCCACATATATATATACACACTCACACATATATATGTATATATGTATGTATGTATGCATGTGTGTGTGTGTGTGTGTGTGTGTGTGTGTGTGTGTGTATATATATTGTTGGTTTTGTGGGGTTTTGTGGCTCCTTCTTATTTGTTGTAAATTGTAAAATCCAATCTAATTTAATTTTATATCAGTAAAGATTTGAGAGCCAGTTAATCCTATGTTTGGTGCTGCAGGAGATTTGACATGAGTAAGATTTGGGCCCTGTCACTGTCAAACAGACAATGAGGTTAGGGATGAAGTTAAGACAATTATATACTCATTATATAAAAGAGAAAAAAAAGCCATATTTGTTTTGTAAGAGCTGACTGAAACCAAAGTATGACATCCAAGACAAATTCTGTAAAAGGACTGACCTTTCTGTGGGGAGTGGTATACTAAGAACCCAGGGACACCTTACCTCTGAGATATACCCAAGCTCTATTTTATTTTGAAACAGGTTCTCACTAAATTGCTGAGGCTGGCTTCAAACCTGAGAGATCCTTCTGTCTCAGCCTCTCCAGTACTGGGATTATAGGTGTACACACCATGCCCATTGGGATTGGCTTCTTTGTGTGTGTGGTACTGGGGATTGAATCCAGGGTCATTCTACCTCTGAGTTACACTCCCAGCCCTATTTTTTTTTTTTTTTTTAAACAGAGTCTTAGCCAGGCGTGGTGGTGCACGCTTGTAATCCCAGCGCTTGGAGGCAGACAGAAGGATCACGCAGGTTCGAAGCCAGCCTTGCCGGCTTAAGAGACACTGTTTCCAAATTTTAAAGAAGTATAAAATAGGTCTGGGAGTGTAGCCTGGAGGTATAAGGGTTTCCAGGAACCCCAGTACCACAAAAACAAAAAACAAACAAACAAAAACAAACAAACAAACAAACAAAAAACAGAGTCTTGTGCCGGGCACGGTGGCGCACGCTTGCAATCCCTGCACTTGGGAGGTGGAGACAGGAGGATCGTGCAGGTTCGACTCTGTTTCCAAATCAAAAAAGTATAAAAAATAGGTCTGGGTGTGTAGCTCAAAAGTAGAAGGGTTTCCAGGAACCCCAGTAGCATAAAAAAAAAAAAGCCCCCAAAACCAAAAAACAAAAAACAGAGTTTTGCTAAATTATAGAGGGCCTTGTATATTGCTAAGGCTGACTGTGAATCTGCAATCCTTTCTTAGCCTTCCAAATACTGGGATTACAGGCGTTTGATACCATACCCAGCTTGGGGACTGACTTTTTTTTTTTGTGTGTGTGTGTGGTACCTCATAGCCGGTTGTGGTGGTGCATGCTTGTAATCCTACTACTTGAGAGGCTGAGACAGGAGGATCGTAGGTGTGAGGACAGCATCAGCAAGTAGTGAGAATCTCATCAACCTAGCAAGACCCTATTTCAAAATAAAAATGAGCCAGGCATGGTGGTACACACTTTTAATCCCAGTACTTGGGAGTCAGAAGCAGGAGGATGCAAGTGAGGCTGAGACGGGAGGATCAAATCATAGGTTTGCAGCCAGCTTCAGCAACTTAGTGAGGCCATCCACAACTTAGTGAGACACTTTTTAAAACAAAAGAATAAGCCAGGGGTGGTGGCGCACGCTTGTAATCCCAGCATTCGAGAGACTGAGACAGGAGGATCGCAGTGCACAACCAGCCTCGGCTACTTAGTGAGGGTCTTTGCAACTCAGTAAGACCCTATTTCAAAGTAAAGAACAAAAAATAGGCTGGAGTGTAACTCAGAGGTAGAATGCCCCTGGGTTCTATCCCCAGTACCACAAAAAAAAAAAAAAAAAAAAAAAGAATAAAAAAAAGTATAAAGTAAATAAAGTAGCTTAGAGGTAGAAGCTCAGATATAGAATGTCCTTGGGACCAATTTATGGACACACACACACACACACACACACACACACACACACACACACGTTGCGGGTATAGCTCAGAGGTAGAATGCCCCTGGGTTCAATACCCAGTACCACAAAACAAAACAAAAAACCTGAAAATCCAAAAATGCTCACTGCCTCACCAAGTTGCTGAACTTGTGATCCTGTCTCAGCTTCCCAAGGACTGGGATTACAAGCATGTGCCACCACACTTATTTATAAGCTTTTTTTTAAAAAAAATGGAGTTCAAGCATTTGGGAGGCTGAGACAGGAGGACTGCCATTCGCAGAAAGCCTCAGTAACTACTTGGTGAGGCCCTTTGCAACCAGTGAGACCCTGTTTCAAAATAAAAAAATAGAGCCGGGCGTGGTGGCGCACACTTGTAATCCCCGGAGCTTGGGAGGTGGAAACAGGAGGATTGCGCTGGTTCGGAGCCAGCCATGCTGGCTTAAGAGACTCTGTTTCCACATAAAAATGTTAAAAAATAGGTCTGGGAGTGTAGCCCGTGGGAGTGTATACTGGAGGTAGAAGGGCTTCCAGGAACCCCAGTATCACCAAAAGAAAAAAAAAAACAGAGCTGGGGGTGTAGCTCGGAGGTAGAATGCCCCTGGACTCAATCCTCAGTACTGAAGAAAAGAAAAAAAAATTGGAGTTCAATAAAACTTTAAGTAGAAAGTCAGCTGTACTCACAACACACACACACACACACACACACACACACACACACACACACACACCTTTTACCTACTTTTACACATTGATTCTAATTCTTCAATAGCTTTTTCAGCCTCCTGAATTTCTTGGCAAATGGCTGCAAGTGGTGCCAACTCTGCATGCCTTCGGTTCAAGGACCTTCGGTTTCCTTCATTCACAGAACTATCCTGCAAACACTGACCAAGTGTTTGGTACTCCTTATACAGGTCTTCCATATACTTCTGTAGAGCTTTATGCTTCCAGAGCATCTTGGTATCTTGATGAAAATATCTCTTGGACAAGTTCTTATTTAACAGATGATGGAGAATATGATTCCTGTTTTGTTTAAGAACCCACAGCCTTGTATCAAAATGTATCTGTCTAAATTGATGAGAATGGAGGTGGGTGTGATACTGGGGATAAGCATGAAGAGATGGATGTCTAAAAAGCCAAACACACAGATGACGATTCATCCCAGCATCTGAAATACAATAAACAACCAGAAAAATAAGTCAACCTTAGAGATATGTATGATAATAAAGCTGGAAGGAGCTTCAAAGAAACCTTTAGTTCACTTTGTCAGCCATCTTGAAACACAGTCCCCAAATTCAGTAACTCACAAGAAGAATCCTTCAAACCTCTGAATAACAATATATATGTATATCTACCAATATCTATCTATCTATCTATACATACATACATACATACATACATGTATATATATCCGGGTGGTAGTGCATACCTGTAATCCCAGTACTTGGGAGGCTGAGACAGGAGGATTGTAGGTTTGAAACCAGCCTCGGCAAATTAGAGAGGTTCTCAGCAACTTAGAACTTGTTTCCAAACAAAAAATAAAGCCGGGCATGGTGGCGCACGCTTGTAATCCCCGCGCTTGGGAGGCGGAGACAGGAGGATCGTGCAGGTTCGAAGCCAGCTGCGCTGGCGTAAGAGACCCTGTTTCAAAAATATATATAAAAAATTGGTCTGGGAGTGTAGCCCAGAGGTAGAAGGGCTTCCAGGAACCCCAATACCACAAAATAAATAAGTTAAATAATTAAAAAAAATAAAATAGGACTGGGGGTGTAGCTTGGAAGTACAATGCCCCTGAGTTCAATCCTAGGAACACACACACACACACACACACACACACACACACACACACACAATAATAACAATATATTAAGATATCCAGAGTCTAGATGTGTGTAAATAAGCATCTGAAAGCTATAAAATAATCATGCAAACATTAGGTTTACAGTTACAGATTTCTAAAGTTTCAAGGAAATATTAACTATTGTCTTGTCTAGTTCTTTAATTTGAGGCATCCAGAGATCTAATGAAGTCAGGTAATTTCACTATAACTCTCACTCACTGGATAGAGGTGGAGCTGATATTAGAATGCAGGTAGCAAGCCAGGCTTGGTGGTGCATGCTTGTAATTCCCAGTACTTAGGAGACAGTACTTAGAAGGCAGGGGGATCACAGGTTTAAAGCCAGTCTCAGCAACTTAGTGAGGCCCTCTGCAACTCAGTGAGACCCTTTCTTCTAATAAAAAAATTGACCTGGGCGTATAAACCTTGGAGGTAGAATGCCTCTGGGTTCAATTCTCAGTGCTAAACAAACAAACAAACAAACAAAAAACTTTAGCTGAGATCTTCAATGAAGAAAACTTCAAATACTAACAGAAAAAGAAAATGGGTCCAGTGAAAAGGAGATAATGATAATTATATTAAGTGAAAAACATTTTAACTTAAAAATTCTATAGTACACAGAATAAAAAATAATTAAAGCTAGGCACAGTGGTGTACAAGAGCTGTAATCCCAGTACTTGGGAGGATGAGACAGGAGGATTGCAGGTTCCAGAGCAGCTGTGGCAATTTAGTGAGATCCTGTTTCAAAAATAAAATAGGGCTGGGGTTGTAACTTGGAGGTAGAATATCCCTAGATTCGATCTTCAGTACAAAAAAAAAAAAAAATCCCAAAAAACAAACAAAAAACCCAAATGTTAATATGATCTCTAGTTGTGGGATTATAGATACCTTTTGCTTGCTTTCCATTCTTTTTTCTTTTGTCTTTTCTTTTGCAGTACTTGGGACTAAACCCAGGGGTGCCCTACCATTGAACTTTATTTCACCCTTTCTATGCTTTCTTTTCTTTTTTTTTCTTTTACTAAGTTGCCTAAGCTGGTTTTGAACTTGTCATCCTCACTAGGGCCTCAGCCTCCTGGGTTGCTGGAATTACAAGCATGTGCCACCAAGCCCAGCTTCCCATTTTTTTCTACTTTCCCAAGTTTTCTATATAGACAGCACATATTACTTTCATAATCCTTTAAAAATTACAGGTTAGGTGAAATTGGCTATCTGCAATAATGATCTGTCTTCCACTCAACCAGAGAGAATCAAGTGCTAACAAAAGTACACAATGGTTTTATTGAGTAAGAAAGAAAAATAGAAAGTGATCTAAGAAAAATACTCTGCCTCTAAAATCTTGAGGTTCAAAGTTGACATGAAGGTCAAAATTTATCCCGATCAACCATCTAGGAAGTTCATTTCACATATTACCTTGTTTGATCTCTCGAATCCTGCCAACTTAGCATTATCGCTTAGGAAATAAAATATCCAGAACGGTCTCTAAAATATTCAGTATTTGCAGGGTTTTACTGATAGATTTAACATACTGAATCACACTTGGAAAAGCACCATGGAAGCATGCACCAGTGCCCAGCAGCCACAAATTTAACATTCCTCCAGCAGAAATTTCTGTGCTCTTTTACAGCTAGCCTCAAGCTCATCAGGGAAGTGTATCCAAGGAGGGGTGGACAGACTAAAGGGATGACAGATGCTTTTATGGAATACTTCTACCTAAAATTTCCATTTTAGGAACAGCAAAATGAGTAACTCTCAAGGTCAAGGAGCCCTACGTGCAGGAGAAAACAAAACCAAGACGTTTCCTCTCTGGGGTTCTCGATACCTGATTAGCACAAGACTTTTCCAGCACTCACAATAGCAGCGTTTTAAGAGCACTTCTCAGTGCGGGCACGTCGGAGCCGAGGCAGCCCGCGCAGCCGACTGTGTAACTCAATGTTAGGGAGCAACTCCAACAGGAGGTAACGCGGGAAAAGAAGAGTCTACTTAAGATGAGGAAAGAATTGTACCTAAGAAAAAAGAAAAAGATGTTAGCTTTCCTTACTGAGGTCGGAACCCTCGGCGACTCGCCAACATTTCCGCCCGGCGGACCCCGGATCACTTTTACTTCCGGTTCACCCCTTCCGGGTTAGCGCTGATTTCCGGCGTTTCCACCCCGCCCCGCCCCCCCGCCCTCCGCTAGGAGTTGTCGTCCTCTGGCGTTCGTCTCCGTGAGCCAGAAAGAGAAATGGCAAAGCGACGTCGGAACTCTCCCGAGACGACCACTTGCAGTGACTCTGCCGGGCGGGATCCGGGGCGTGTAGTGGCAGCGGCGGGGCCGCTCCGGGGAGCCGCGTGCACCTCCATTGAGCTGCTGTAGTTTATTCCGCAGCCGGGCGGGTGCCCGCTCACGCGGCCAGGAGCCAGGAAGGTAGAGCTTTGGCCTTCACAGGTACCTGCAGGGAGATTTGTTTTGTATTAAAGGTGAAGTTGCAAGAGTTTGCCGGTATGTTTTCAAAGCAGTAGGTTTTTTTTGTTGTTTGTTTTTGTTTTAATAAGGACCCCATCGTTAGAAAAATTAGGAGAGGCCGCAAGTTAATTGCTGTACTTTCAGGTACTGTTGCTTGAGAAAGTGCACAGTGACCAAAGGAAATTATAAATTTTTATTTTTATTTTAGTTTTTGAGGGTCTGGGGATGGAACTCAGGGGCATTAGACTTCCGAGCTATACCCCCTACCCTATTTTTTAATTCTTTATTTGGGAACAGGGTCTCACTGAGTTGCAAAGGGCCTCACTAAGCAGCCGAGGCTGTCTGTGAACCTCGATCCTCCTGTCTCAGCCTCCCAAATGATGGGATTACAAGCGTGTGCCACCATGCCCGGCTAAATTTTTTTTTTTTTTTTTTTTTTTTTGCGGGTTTGGGGATGGAACCCAGGGTCATTCGACCTCCGAGCTACACCCCCTGCCCTATTTATTCTTTATTTTGAAACCAGGTCTCACTGAGTTGCAGAGCCCCTCACTAAGTAGATTAGGCTGTCCGCGAACCGCGATTCTCTGGTCTCAGCCTCCTGAATGCTGGGATTACAAGCGTGCGCCACCACGCCCGGCAAAATTTGTATTTTTAAAGTCATCATAGAATCTAAAAGATAATCTTCACAAGTTGATGACTTGATAATGTTGAATGCACATATGGAATTAGTGCCTTAATCAACGTTGATAGCTTGTGAGCCACCAATTAAAAATTGTGTGTGTGTGCGCGCGCGCACGTGCACGTGTGTGCGTGTATTACTGGGAATTGGATACAAGGGGATTCTACCTCCAAGCTTCTACAATTCTAATGTAATTCAAAGTAAATATCAGAGAAAGGTCAGTGATTTTGGAGGGGACAGGTCCTTTCCAAAATAAACACATGGAGCACAAAAGCACTGTGGGACTTTTAGGAGACCAGCGTCACCTCCTCTCGGCTTGGCCTGCTCAACTGTGTGGTGTCATCCTGGGCCCCACCCGGGAGGTCCAGGAGCTTGGGCATCTGCAGCGAAGGGTTCTGACATAACTCACCGTTAGTGGCGGGGTCACCGAAGGCGGGTGGGAAGTAAGGAAGGCTTAGCAGGCCGGTGGAGCGGATGCCTCTGTGCCTGTGACAGTCCCTGGTGACTAGGCCAGGTGGACCCTGGCTTCACTCTCCTTCAACCCATCTGCTCTGCCACCCTCGTTCGGCCTCCTCCTCATGAAGGGAGGATAGTTGCCTACAGTGAGAGAGGTGCCAGCCAGGTAGGGCCAGGACAGATCTGGCCACAGATGTGGCTGGGATTGGTAGCATACTCCCATAGTCAGTACTTGGGAGGCTGAGAAGGAGGATCATAGGTTTGAGGACAGTCTCAGCAAGTGGTAAGACTCAACCCAGCAAGCCCTTATTTCAAAATAAAAATAAAAAGTTGAGTGTGGTGGCCTAGCTTGTAATCCCAGTACTTGAGAGGCTGAAATGGGAGGATCACAGGTTCAAAGCCAGCTTCAGCAACTTGGTGAGGCTCTCATCTCAGCAACTTAGTGAGACCATATTTAAATAAAAAGTAATATAGGGCTGGGTGTGTACCTTGCAGTTAGAATGCCTCTGGGTTTAATCCCTAGCACTACACACACACACACACAGACACACGCACAAAATAGGGCTGGGGTTGTAGGTATGTGATAGAATGCCCTTGGTTTTATTCCCCAGTACTGTTGCAGGAGAATCAGGTACTAAGTAAGCAGGACCCAGAGGCTGGATTAGGTTGTAATGAATCTTATTCACCTGCTGAAGCTTAGAGAGCAGCAAAGCTTGAGAAACTTAGCTAGACTGTTTCAATATATAAAAAAAAAATAGGGTCTGATCCATGAGCCCAGAAATTACAAGTCTCTTATACCATAGCCACCTTAATTCTTGGGAATGGGGAGTGAGTGGAAAATTTTTGCCTAGCACAAGCAATTTACAGAAACAGAACAGTGGTTAGCCTATATGTTATTCTATACTCTGGTAGTCCAGAGACTTGTATCTGCCAGGAAAGTCCCTATGTTTATCTTGAGAGGGCATCTGAGGAGGAGGCTTTGTTCTCCTGGTCCTTGTTCTTCAGCCAAAACTTGTTTTCTGGGACAAGGTGTGCTCTTACCTCAGTACCACAAAAAACAAGACCAAAACAAAAAAAACTGAGTTCAGATTTACTTAGCAGTTATGTCTTAACATGGGCTTTGAAATGGCTAAGCATTAAATTCACATTACCCTGCTGTGAAACAGATTACCATAATAACTCCATTTTCTGTTGAAAGGTAGAAATAAGATTTGCTCTCATCTAAATAGGAAGTCAATAATAAAATGATAGCTACTGATTAATTTGGGTTTTTCTTTTTTCTTTCTTTTTTTTTTTTTGGTACTGGGGATGGAACCCAGAGAGATTCTACCTCCAAGTTTTACCCCTAACCCAATTTTAGTTTTTATTTGGAAAAAGGGTCTCACTAAGTTGCAGAGGGCCTAGCTAAGTTACTGAGGCTGGCTTTGAACCTGTGATCTTCCTGTCTTAGCCTCTTAAGTACTGGGATTACAAGCATGAGTTTTTCGATTGTGCATACATGTTATCTTTTATGCCCTTTAAGATTTGGGCTGAGTCGGGCATGGTGGCACATGCTTGTAACCCCCAACCTTTGGAAGGCTGAGACAGGAGGATCACTCTTCTTGGACAGCCTCAGCTACTTAGGCCCTTTGCAACTCAGTGAGACTGTTTCAAAATAAAGAATAAAAAATAGGGCTGGGGGTGTGGATCAGAGATAGAATGCCCTGGGTTCCATCTCCAGCATTGAAAAAAAAAAGGTTTGGGCTGACAATTACCAGTAGCATAACTGACTTTTTTTTGTGTGTGTATGTGGAACTGGGGATGGAACCCAGGGGCATTCTACCTCCAGGCTGTACCCCCCAGACCTATTTTATATTTTATTTGGAAACAGGGTCTCACTAAGTTGCTGAGAGCCTCACTCAGTAGCTGAGGCTGGCTTCGAACCTGTGCGATCCTCCCATCTCAGCCTCCCAAGCATGGGGATTATAAGCGTGTGCCACCACGCCCAGCTGACATTTTGTAAAGACCTGACCTCTTTCCTCACCCACATCCTACTGTAAATAATGGAGGTATGCATACATGGTATGTGAGAGAGGAGGGTAATGTTAAATAAGAGTATTTGTAATTACTCACTTCCCAGTGCTTGGGACTGTTTCTTTGTGCTACTGGGTTTACCTGGGAGGTGCTGGGGGCTGAGAGAAGAGGGCTCCTTATGGGAAAGGGGAGAAGTTGGCACTGGTGGGAGGAAGCAAAGTTAATTGAAGAGTCAGCATGAACCATCTGATATATAGGGGTAGGGGAGCCATGGTGACTACAGATGGAGATTTGGCAGCTCCCATAGAGAGTGAAAGTAAAGATTTATAGAGCTGGGCATGGTGGTGCAGGTTTGTAATCCCAGTACTTAGGAGGCTGAGACAGGGGGATTGTAGGTTCAAGGACAGCCTCAGCAAGTAGCAAGACTCTCATCAACTGAGCAACATCCTGTTCAAAATAAACATAAAATAGGGCCGGGGATAATTTGGAGGTAGAATGTCCCTCAGTTCAATCCCTAGTTTAAAAAAAAAAAAAGATTTAGAGTAAGGCCTACGAGAAAACTTTATCACAAAATAAAATAAAATGTTTACAGTCAATACAGTGCTTTTCTCCTCTTTAAAAAACTTAAGTGTCAGCATGCATGGTGGCACATAATTGTAATCTCAGGACTTGGGAGGCCGAAACAGAAGGATTGTGGGTTTGAAGCCAGCCTTGGCAACTTAGTGAGGCTCTCAGCAACTTAGCAGGACCCTGTTTCAAAAAAAAAAAAAAAATCTACTGTCATTTTGAAACAGTCCTTGAGGTGAGGTTAAGTTGTTTCAGCTGGCCAAGGTACATTCCAGGAAAAACATGTCCTATCAGAGTCAAGTGATGGCCTGACTTCCTAATTTATCTTGAGGATGTAGATTAATTGAGAGCCAAAGAGTTAATGTATTGGTAATGCCATAGTGAGCAGAGACTGTGGACTTGGTAGGATATGAGGACCTGTGAGCAGGGACTTCTTTTTTTTTTTTTTTTTGCGGGTCTGGGGATGGAATCCAGGGGCATTCAACCTCCGAGCTACACCCCCTGCCCTATTTTTTATTCTTTATTTTGAAACCAGGTCTCACTGAGTTGCAGAGGGCCTCACTAAGTAGCTGAGGCTGTCCACGAACCATGATCCTCAGGTCTCAGCCTCCCGAATGCTGGGATTACAAGTATGCGCCACCACACCCGTCTTGAGCAGGGATTTCTTTTCACTTGCTGGTTGTCTAGCCAGAGGCTGACACCAATTCAGCCAAGGTCCTTAGAAGCCCTTGCCTTTTTCCTATCTGACAGCTTAGGTTGTCTCTTTTCTGTAGAGAGGACATAGGTCCTCTGGACTCCATTTTTAATAGTTATTCCCTCTGTACTTAAAAAGACTCATTGGATACCCTCTCCCATTTCCAACCAACTCAGGTAAGAAGGAAGAAAATAAACACCAGCCAAGTTAGTGGCAGCCCAGTTTAAGAGAGTCAGCCTAGATCTTAGCTGGCCAGATTTGGCTACTCACCTGCATAAGAAATAGGCAAGTTATGGAAAAAGGAAAAATGAATTTTATGCAATTTGATCAAACTGGGCAGAAGCAGCTTATGTCAGTCTCTGGTTCATTGGGCCTGTGCAGGCCAGTGGATAGTTTTTATTCAAAGTATAAGGAAGTTTGGAATGCAGGAAAACAGTTATTTGGAAATTACTTTTAATTTCAAAGGGGGTTTCAATTACAGCCCAATAAATACAATTAAGGAGCAATTGCCCTATAGTCTCATAAATATGCACAAATTAAGATCCAAAAATGTGCGTGTGTGTGTGTGTATGTGTGTAGTACAGGGGTTTGAATCCAGGGGTGTTCTACCTCTGAGCCACACCCCAGCCTTGTTTTATTTTTATTTTGAAACAGGGTCTCACTAGTTTGATGAGTTTCACAATTTGCTGAGGCTGTCCTTGAACCTGTGATCTCCTATCTCGGTTTCCCAAGTACTGGGATTATAGGTGTGCACCACCATGCCCTGCACAGAATATGTATACATTTATGCACCTAATGTTTATATATACCTTAATGCTAAACCAACATTATATGCGTGGTTATTTATGTCATATTTTTCTACACACAAACATTATCATTATGTTGCTTTTTATTTATTGTAGAAAAGTGTTCATGAGTTGGAAGATCCAGGTTTGAATCCTGTTTCTCCCATTATTACATGGAAAGAGGAGGTAGACTAAGAGGATCAGTGGCCCCATAAAACCACCATAACTCCCACCGAAAATGCTACATGCTCTAAACAGCTGGGAGCATTTTTCTGACCTTCCTTTCAAAAGAGGCTTTCGCATCAAGTAGTTCATTTCAAGGCCTGGTCGGTGTTCTTACATAGGTTGTGAATATTTCTTTGGTCTGCATTGAAAAGAGATGGTTTCTCTTAGATTTTAAATCAAAAGAGGGGGAAGGAAGGACAAATACTCAGATTCTATTTTGTGTAGAACATGGTTTAAGTTGCTGAGGTTGGAAAAACGCAAAAAAAAAAAAAACCTGACTCGGGAATAACTCACTTTATCTGGGCCGGAAGAACAGCATAACCAGAACGCAATACAAGTCAGCGTCCTAGGGTGTGCACACCAAGCAGGCAAGCAAGCAAGCATCCCTAGGTCGCAGAGGATTTGGCTCTTGCAGCTGACTGGGCAAACCCAGGTCGCCCCGGCCACGCCCCTCCAGGCCACGCCCCTCCCTTCTCTGCGCTCCCGGGACCCGCCCGCGCATGCGCCCTGAGGGGCTCAGGAGGCGGCCCTGCCTGTCATCTTCCGGCCCGCGCTACTTTTCAGGGTGGTCCAGGCGAGCGAAAGTGTTCCGTGGAGACCCCTGCTGTCGCCGGCTTGCCAGACGGCCCCGTCCTGGCTGCCTGGCTTCAAGTCTGAGCCTCTGAAGGAACGCGGCGCCTGCGGCCGACTCTCGGCTGCAGCGGCAGGTCCGGGCGCCTCCCGCCGGCCGCGATGCCCGGCGTGCAGCTGCCGCCCAAGGAGAGCGCCCTCTTCAAGCGCGTCGTGGTGAGCGTCGGGTGCCGGGGCCGCGGGCGGCGGCGGCGCGGCCGGCCCGGCCTCCGTCCGCTCTATTTATCCCGGAGCCGACCGCCCCGCCCCGCCCCGCCCGGGCGCCGCGCCGACCTCCCCGCCTCTGCCGCGCTTTACGGAAACCTCCGCGGCTCTCCCCAGGCCCCCGGGCAGCGCCGGAGCTGTCCCCGGCCGTCCTCTGGGCGTCTCCGCTCAGGGGTGCCCAACGCTGCACGGAGCACCCCAATACCTGTCCAAGCGGGACCCCGCTGGAGGGGCGGGGCCGGGACTCGGTCGCCCTGCGGCCAGCCTGGCGCCTTCTCCCCTCTGAGCGAGGCCGGTGAAGTGCGGCTTTCGTACCCTTCTTGAGAAGTGAATAGGTGACTTACATTGCAGTTCTAAGTTGTCATGAACTCCAACATCTGGTTTGCTTTGAACTTGCACGAGTAATGAAAACAGCGCACATTGACGTTTTGCAGTCGGAGGACAGCATTTATTTTGTTTCCGAGCAGAAACTTGAATGATGCTTGCTGTTGAGCCGAGAGGGGTTTTCTTTTGGGTTGTGTACCAGCGTCCTGAGCTTTTCGCGGTTTTCCAGCGATATGCTTTGCTTTTCTCAATACACACTGGGCACCAAGTATTTTAAACTAATACTGTTAATAGATAGCTGATTTTTTCTTTATTTGTAGTACTGCAGATTGAGTTTCGGAAGCGTTCTACCCCTGAGATAACTCTCCCAACCCCCAGGTTTTTAAAATGCTCTGTAAACCCGGCGTGGTGGCGCAAGCTCGTAATTCCAGCATTCAGGAGGCCTGAGACTGGAGGATCGCGGTTTGCGGGCAGCCTCAGCTACTTAGGTCCTTTGCAACTCAGCGAGACCCTGTTTCAAAATAAAGAATACAAAATGGGTCTGGGGTTGTAGATTCGAGGTAGAATGCCCCTGGGTTCCATCCCCACAACTGCAAAACAAAAACAAACACAAAAAAAACCTCTGTAAATTGTTAGTTGGATTTAAGGATATTTGGCCTTATATCTAAAGGATGATAACACTTTTCTCTGGATATGGTCATTTTCTAGTTAAAATCATGTATCAGTATAAACAGTTACATGTTGTATTTCATTCAGGTTACAAAAAAGAAGATGCTGCTAAATTATCACCAGATAAATTGGAAAATGATATCTCTTTTCTTTCTGCTATACTGGGAATGGAACCCAGAGGCATTCTACCTCTGAGCTACACCCCAGCGCCCCCCTCCCTTATTTTGGATCTGGGGATGGAACCAAGAGACATTCGACCTCTGAACTACACCCCCTGCCCTATTTTTTATTCTTTTTTTATTCTTTATTTTGAAACAGGATTTCATTGTTGCACAGGGCCTCACTAAGTAGCTGAAGCTGTCCTCCAACCACGATCCTCCTGTCTAAGCCTCCCAAATGGTTAATCCTGCGTCACCATGCCCAGCACTAACCATTTTCTTATCTGGATATATAATGAATATTTGTTTGTTTATTTGTTTGTTTATGGTGCTGGGAATTGAACCCAGAAGCATTCTACCTCCAACCTACAACACAAGCCATATTTTAATTTTAGTTTGAAACAAAGTCTGGTAGTTTGATGAGATTCTCACTACTTGCTGAGGCTGTCCTTGAACCTGTTATGCTCTTGTCTCAGCCTCCCAAATACTAATATTACAGGCATGCACCACCACACCTGGCTTATTTTTTGTTTTGAAACAAGGTCTTGGAGCTGGTGCCTGTAACCCCAAAACAGGAGGATTGTAGGTTCAAGAACAGCTTCAGCAAGTAGTGAGATTCTCAACCTAACAAGATCCTGTTTCAAAACAAAATAGGGTTATGGCAGGGCGGGTGGGCTGGGGGAGAGGGTTTGGGAGAGGGTGGGGGTGTAGCTTGGAGGTGGACTGCCTCTAGGTTCAATCCCTAGTACCACTAAAAAAGGGGGGGTCTTGCTAGGTTTCTGAGAGTCCACTACTTGCTAAAATATCCTCAAACTTGTAATCCTCCAGTCCCAGCCTTCTAAGTATTGGGGTTACAAGTGTGCATCGCCACAACTGGCTTTATGATGTTTATAATAAAGTTGCATGAATTGGGCTGTGCGTGGTGGTGCACACTTGTAATCCCCGCTTGGGAGGTGGAGACAGGAGGATCGCGCTGGTTCAAAGCCAGCCTTGCTGGCTTAAGAGACCCTGTTTCCAAACAATAAGCGTGGGTAAAATTTTCCTATAATTCCATGGGACACAAAAGTCTATAAAAGCTAATTTTTTAGCCAGGTGTGGTGGTGGAGGCCTATAATTCCAGTACTTGGGAGGCTGAAACAGGAAGATGGCTAGTTTGGATGTCTAGGTCTCAATTTAGTGAGACCTTGTTTCAAAATAAAATATATTTAAAAAATGGCCTGGGGAAATAGCTTGGAGGTAGAATGTCCTTAGGTTCAATCCCTATTACCAAAATAAAAATTTTTTTTTATGGTACTGAAGATAGAACCTAGGGTCATTCTACCTTTGAGCTATACCCCAAGCCAGATTTTATTTCTTATTTGTAAACAAGATCTCTCTAGATAATGAGGTCTCACTAAATTGAGACCTAGGCATTCAAACTACTTGCTGAGGCTGTCCTTGAACCTGTGATCCTCCTGTCACAGCCTCCCAAGTACTGGGATTACAGGTGTGTGCCACTTCACCAGTTGAAAAGTTATTTTTTAAGTTTGGTTAGTGGACCAAAGTGCTTTGCACCAAGAGTAGTTTTTTTTTCTATTAATTATCAGTGTACTGAAATATATCCACATAGATTAACCACCTAGTTTATTACATATTCTGCTTGGCATACGTCTTAAATTTAGTAACTGTGTATCAAATTATCCATTTAAAGTGGATATAGAGCCAGGCTTGGTGGTGCACCAGGCTTGGGAGGCGGAGACAGGAGGATTGTGCAGTTTCGAAGCCAGCCTTGCTCTCTTAAGAGACCCTGTTTCCAAATAAAAATATAAAATAGGTCTGGGATTGTAACCCAGAGAAGGGTTCCATCCCCAGTACCACCAAAATAAATAAATAAATAAATAAATAAATAAATAAATAAATAAAATAAGTAAATAAAAAATAAAGTGGAGATAGTGTGTCTCATAGGTTTTCCTGGAACTTAAAGATTTTAAGAGAATCATGCCTGAAACTTAGCTTCAAATAGAGACATTACTTGGAAACAGGATCTCCTTAGTGTTGAGAGCAACCTAATGCTAAGTTACCGAGGTTGGCTTTGAATCTGCAATCCTGTCTCAGCCTCCCAAATACTGGGATTACAAGTGTGTGCCACCATGCCTGGCTTAAATCCAAAATCTTGATAGATAAGATTCTTAAACATGAAAAAATACTTTCCAGATTCCAAGGCCTACAGCTCTCTGTTGAGTGTATATATGTTCAACATATATAGTTAGGCTCATAAGAGGGATTCTACAGTTTTGTTATGCTTTAATATGTAGAGAGTATCTATTATTATTATTATTATTATTATTTTTATTTTTATTATTGGTTCTGGGGTTCCTGGAAGCCCTTCTACGTCTGGGCTACACTCCCAGAACTATTTTTTTACTTTTTTATATTTGGAAACAGGGTCTCTTAAGCCAGTGCGGCTGGCTTTGAACCTGCGTGATCCTCCTGTCTCAGCCTCCCAAGCGTGGGGATTACAAGCGTGCGCCACCATGCCTGGCTGTAGAGAGTATCTTTTAGAAAAGAGGTGGATGGTTGATCTATTTGGGAAAATTAGATGAGGTAAAACATAGGTTGAATATCCTTTATTTGAAATGCTTGAAACCAGAAGTGTTTCATATTTCAGACTTTTTCAGATTTTAGAATATCCATAGACTACCAGTTGAATATTTCTAATCCAGAAATCTAAGTTTTGAGAACATATTGAATCCATTGGTACTCAGAAAGTTAATGGATTTTGGAGTATTTTGGATTTTGGAGTTTTGGATTAGTTATGCTCAATATGTATAAGCATTTTTACATACCTGATTTCCTCTCTTACTTTGAATAGAACATTATGTTTATTTCTTGATTTCCTGTGCATAAAATTAGGACTATTTGCAACACAGAAGTTGTGTGAAGCTGGGAGTGGTAGTGCTTGTAATCCTAGTACTTGGAAGGAAGAGATGGAGGATTGCAGGTTCAAAGTCAACCTTAGCAACTTAGTGAGGCTCTCAGCAACTTAGTGAGATCCTGTTTCCAAATAAAAAATAAAATAGGTCTGGGGGTGTAGCCTGGAGGTAGAAGTCCTCTGGTATTTACCCCTTACTACCATACACAAAAAAAGTTGTGTGAAGAGACAAGAATTTTTATCTTTTGTTTTTTGTTTTTGGTGGTACTGGGGATTGGCCCAGGGGTATTCTACCTCTGCCCTGTACCCCCAGCCCTTTTATTTTTATTTTTTTGTTTTGAAATAGGGTCTTACTAGGTTGCTAACAGTTTTAATCAGTTGTTGAGGCTGGTCTTGAATCTGAGATCCTTTATCAGCTTCCCAAGTACTGGGATTACACGTGTATGCTATTACGCTCAGTTACATGCATTTTTTTCCTTTGGTAGATATGCTTTTTTATATATTTGCTGACTTTTTGTGTATAAATAATACCACTGTTCTACCATTGGATTGTTTATGTTGTATTGTTTTCTAGCACTGGTGTGGATAATGTCTGTATTTGTTTCATCCTTTTCACTGATACTATTTGTGAATCAGGTTACACATACAAATTACAATTCTATAGCTAGTTGATGTCTCTGAATATCCTGAGACCATTTTATTGGGAAAGAGGCAGACCCTGCTTACCTTTTTAGTAATGTTTAAAAGAATCTTTGAAGGAAGTGAAAAAAAGTCTTCATGTTATGGAATTTCAGAAATTTAAAGTGTGTTTTCAGGCTTTTTAGTTTTGGGACCCTTATGTAAATGGAGTCTGGAGAAAAGCTGAATCTGTAAGAGATGATAGATAGTGGTTATTAGGGCCTGAGCCAGGGGATCACCCTTCTGAAAACTAGAGTCTGTAGAGATCAAATTTTTTTTTTTTTTTTTTGCGGGCCTGGGGATGGAGCCCAGGGACATTTGACCTTGGAGCTGCATCCTTTGTCCTATTTTTTATTCTTTATTTTCAAACAGGGTCTCACTAAGTTGTGGAGGGCCTTACTTAGTAACTGGGGCTGGCCACAAACCGCGATCCTGATCCTCTGGTCTCAGCCTCCCGAATGCTGGGATTACAAGTGTGCACCACCACGCCCAGCGTAGAGATCAATTTAAAAATCACTGTTCATCTAGTTCCTTTGTTGTGGATTACTCAGAATCATTTTATTCGAAACCATCTTTATCTTCCATTAACTTTTTTTTAAAATTTTTTATTGGTGCATACATTGTAGTCATACATCTTAATGGGGTACGAGATGGTAGAGACGTACATGCCCACATCACCCAGTTAGTCCTTACTCAATTCCATTAATTTTCTTTTTTTTTTTTTTTTTTGTTGGTGATACTGGGGGTGGAACCCAGAGGCTTTTCTACCTCCAGGCTATATTCCCAGACCTTTTTTATATTTTATTTGGAAACAGGGTCTCACTAAGTTGCTGAGAGCTCACTAAGTAGCTGAGGCTGGCTTCAAACCCTTGCAATCCTCCTGTTTCAGCCTCCCAAGCGCGGGGATTACAAGTGTGCGCCACCACACCCGGCTCTCCATTAATTTTCAAACATACTCTTGGGTTGTCACTATGGTATTCCACTATTGTCCTTTTGAAATGTAAACTGATGTCCATTAGCCTAAGTAGAAGTAGTTGAAATGAATTTGTTCAAAATGAAATCTGTTCCAGTATTGAATAGGGTAACTCTTATGTCTCTCCCTTTATTAAGGTAGATTCGGTTTTTTGTGAGGTATAAAATAGATGCTGATTGATTAGAATTGATCTCAGGAAAGCTGTGAAATTTTTGTAGTAGATTCAATTCAGAAAGACTAAGGTGTCTGAATTGTTAATTTTTTCAGCAGGATAATATCAACCTCCTTTATAGCATCATCTAAAGGGAAGAAAGTATTTTAACAATTCATACTATCCTAAGGAATTTTAGGAAAGGACTTGGACTATTTTTTAAGCGAGAACTTAAGGAGTTTTACCTTTTGTGCTTAGAAATAATGAGATTAAAAAGATGGTGGCGCACGCTTGTAATCCCCATGCTTGGGAGGCGGAGACAGGAGGATCGCGCTGGTTCGGAGCCAGCCTCGCTGGCTTAAGAGACCCTGTTTCCACATAAAATAGTTAAAAAATAGGTCTGGGAGTGTAGCCCGTGGGAGTGTATCCTGGAGGTAGAAGAGCTTCCAGGAACCCCAGTACCACCAAAAAAAAAAAAAAATAAATAACAGAACAGAACAGTAATCCTTCACATTTCAAATACTAAAATAATGCTAAGAGAATAATTTGAATCTTTCATGTATAAATAGGATTTAATATTATTTTTCAGAGACTTTGGCTATGAAAGGATTAACATTGAACTGTTTAGGAAAAAAAGAAGAAGCATATGAATTTGTTCGTAAAGGACTTCGTAATAATGTCAAGAGTCATGTCTGTATCCTTTTGCAGAAGTCCTATGGCTTAATTTCATTCATTTAGTTTTTTCTAAATCAAAATAAAAAACTTTGCTATGGAAACTTCTTAATATACATAGAAGAGTATTTAGTGAAGTCTTTTTTTCTGGGGATTGAACCCAGAGGTATCCTATCTCTGAGATATACCCCAGCCCCATTTTTTATTCTTTATTTTAAAACAGGGTCTCACTAAGTTGATGAGGGCCTAAGTAGCTGAGGCTGGCCTTAAACCTGCAATCCTCCTGTTTCAACCTTTCAAGTACTGGGATTACAAGTGCACCACCAGGCCAGCTTGGTTTTTGTTGACACAGGGACATAGCTGATATTTCACTGAATTTTTCTTTTCATTTCTTTCTTTTTTTTTTCTTCTTCTGTTTTTGGTGCTAGGAGCTTGAACCCAGGGAGTTTATCACTTAGCTATACCCCCAGCCTTTTATTATTTTGAGACATGGTTGGCTAGTATTTTAGTATGTAAAAAAGTAAAAGTTCTTTTTAAGGATGGATCTTTGAAATTGATTTTCATTTTTCTTTTGCCCATGTACATGTTTATTCACAGTCTATTCATATAGGGTCCTTGTATCTTGATTTTTTTTAACATTTAATCCACTTAGTGGTTGTCTAGTATTGAACATAAGTAGTTTTACTAATGTTTTTATATATTTGGCTTAGGGTTCTCTCAAAATACTAAATACTTATTTTTCTATCCCAACTTACTCCAGAGTGAAGAGAAAGGGCATGTAAGTATGATAGTTATTTTTCTTTGTTTTTTTTTTGGGGGGGGCTCCAAGACATGCTAAGACTTTAATTTATGATAAGTAGAACTTAAGACCATTTTTATTATCTTTAATATCACTGCTTTATGATGGGTACATATTCTTTTCTTTCTTTCTTTTTTTGCTTCTGAAGATTGAACCCAGGTGCATTCTACCTCCGAGCTACTCCCCCAGCCCTATTATTTTTTTTATTTTGAAACAGGGTCTCCCTAAGTTGCAGAGGGCCTCATTAAGTAGCTGACACTGGCCGCAAACCTGGGATCCTTCTGTCTCAGTCTCCCAAGTACTGAGATTATAAGTGTGTGCCACAATGCCTGGCTACTTAGAATTCATTGAATGTAAACTTTTTTTAAAAGATGACTGCAAGCCAGTGTGGTGGTACATACCTCTAATCCCAGTACTTGAGCTGGATCACAGGATCCAGCTTCAAGCAGGAGGATCACAGGTTCAAGCATAGCCTCAGTATGTAGTGAGACTTATCAACCTATGGAGACCCTGTTTCAAAATAAAAATAAAATAGGGCCTAGGGTGTAGCTTGGAGGTAGAATGCCCTGGGCTCAATCCCCAGTAAACACACACACAGACATACACATACACACACAATGATGATTGCAGGCTTGGGGCATAGCTTAGTGGTAAAGCATGTGCTTAGCATGTGTGAGGCCCTGAACTTGATCCTCAGCACCATAAAAAAGAAAATAATAAAATAAAATTTACTCTTAAAAAAGACAATTGCATAGCCAGGCGCATGCTTGTAATCCCTGCACTTGGGAGGCTGAGACAGGAGAATGGTGCAGGTTCGAAGCCAGCCTCAGCTACTTAGTGAGGCTCTCAGCAACTTAGTGAGACCCTGTTTCCAAATAAAATATAAAAATAGGTCTGGGAGCATAGCCTGGAGGTAGAAAGCCTCTGGTTTCCATCTCTTCCGCAAAAAAAGACAATTGCAATTTTTGTATTGAGGTTACTGGGATAGATAAAGGGAAAGAGGTTAGAAAAAAAATATATAAAGGTATTTTTCCAAGAGTTTTCTAAAGTTACATTAAAAAATTATGGAAAGCCGGGCATGGTGATACATGCTTATAATCCTAGCATTTGGAAGGCTGAGATAGGAGGATTGCGGTTTGCGGACCGCCTCAGATACTACTTAGTGAGACCCTTTCTAACTCAGCGAGACTCTGTTTCAAAATAAAGAATAAAAAATAGGGCTGGGGGTGTAGCGCAGAGGTAGAATGCCCCTGGGGTTCCATCTCTGGTACCACATACAACACAAAAAAAATTATGGAAAATTTCAAACATGTAGAAAAGTGGAGAGAACTGAATAATAATCCCCTGTGTGCCTATGCCCTAGCTTCAACAATTTAACAGTTGTTAGTCAAGGCTGATTCAATTTCATCTTTACTCTTCAAAGTCTCTTTCCTTCTGGTATCTGGTTATTCTGAAACAAATCCCAGATAAAATGCTATTTTATTAAGGTTTTATGTGAGAGATAGAGCATAGTATATTCTTGTGTCTGTGAATGTGTCTATTTCCTTAACTTAATAGGTTGGCATGTATATGGGCTCCTGCAGCGTTCTGATAAGAAATATGATGAAGCTATTAAGTGTTACCGAAATGCCCTCAAGTTAGATAAAGATAATCTGCAAATCTTGAGGGACCTATCTCTGTTACAGATCCAAATGAGAGACCTTGAAGGTTTCAGAGTAAGTATTTTAAACATATATGTATTTTCTGTTGACATTAACATAGATGAAAAGCATGTGAATTCAAAATGTGATCATCATAAGCCAAGATCATGTATATTTGATTCATTAGAATCTGTAGTAAAAGCCAGGCATGGTGGCTCACTCTTGTAATCCCAGCATTTGGGAAGCTGAGATAGGAGGATCGTGTTCATGGACAGCCTCAGCTACTTAGTGAGTGAGACCTGGTTTCAAAATAAAGAATAAAAAAATAGGGCTGAGGGTGTAGCTTGGAGGTAGAATGGCCTTGGTTCAATCCCTAGTACCGAAAAAAAAAAAAATCTGTAGTAAAGCCAGGCATGATGGCGCTTGCCTATAATACCAGCACTTGCAGCACTTGGGAGACTGAGATAGGAAGATCGCAGTTTTGAGGCTAGCTTCAGCAACCTAGTGAAACCCTGTTTCAAAATAAGAAATAAAATAGGCGTGGGAGTATAGCTCAGAGATAAAATACCTCTGGGTTCAGTCCCTAGTACCACAAAAAAAGAAAAAGAGAGAAAGAAACCTAAATTAATTAATTAGCTTTCTTTATGATAGGATAGTAAATAATAATGGATGAAGGATTGCCAGTCACTCTTTGCCATTCACACCTCTTCAGACTTGAATCTTCTGCTCTCTGCTAGTCATCTCTATGTTTTTACTCCACTTAGTGCCTCAGAATCAGTATGCCACAGTGGAATCCTTTCACTTACGTGAAGGAACCACCAACTCTTTACAGCTCTCTGTAGAGACCCTTTAATTTCTTACTTTTGCACTCCTACCCAGATAAGCGCTTACATACCACACCCAGTGTTCTGGAGCAATTTTAAGGGTTCAGCTGAACTTCATAATAGCACCATGCTTCAGGGCGTGTGTGTGTCTGTTTTGTTTTGCTCTGCATTGTCTGGGTGTGATGGGAGTTAACATCAGTTATCTTCAGGAATGAGGCATAGAAATTAAGAATATTGGTAAGGTAGTGGTTCTTCAACTGGAGTGAAGGTGGGAATGCCACCAAGCAACAAGAGGCTGGGCAGCATAGGGGCAGTGGTCAGGGAGTGAGATACCTGGACATAAGGTTTCTAGGGTGTAGCTGTGGGAGTGAGGCCCTGGAACAGGGTGGAGAAGATCATTGATGAGGAAATCTTGGAGCTAAGGTATAACTATTGGATGGGTGACTCACATCCGTGTTGGAATTGCTCAGGATAATGATAGGATTTGGCAGAGAGAAGAAAACTGACTCAAGCTTAAATGGAATGGGAGTGACAGAGAAGCAACAGTGAAAAAAGGGAGAGAGTGATATAGGTAAATGTCATATGCTAGAAGGTAGAGCCCAAGTCATTTTGTCAAAATTATCTTGTTTTTTTTTTTCCTTTGTCAACTGCATTTTTCTTTTATTTAATTTGGCTAAGTTCTTTATTTTGTGTGTGGTACTGGGGATGGAACCCAGGGACATTCTACCTCCGAGCTATACCCCCAGCCCTATTTTTTATTCTTTATTTTGAAACAGGTTCTCACTGAATTGCAAAAGGACCTCACTAAGTAGCTGAGGCTGTCTGCGAACCACGATCCTCCTGTTTTTGTCTCCCAAATGCTAGGATTACAAGTGTGCACCACCATGCCCAGCTGGCTAAATTCTTAAAAGGACAGTCTTACCATGAAAGAGTTATACACAATTTAAACTGTGTACATATTAAATGTTTTTTCCACAAAATACTTAAAAATTTAAAGATTTTTTCTTTGCAGTACTGGGGATGGAAACAAAGGGCATTCTACCTCTGAGCTATACCCCAACCCTATTTTTATTCTTTATTTTGAAACAGGGTCTCACTGAGTTGCAAAGGGCCTCACTAAGTACCTGCTCAAGAACCACGATCCTCCTGTCTCAACCTCCCAAATGCTGCGATTACAAGCATGTGCCACCATGTGTGGATCTTAAATAAAGATTTTATTAGTGCATTGTAGTTATATATCATAGTGAGATTCAATGTGACACATCCATATATGTATACAACATCTCTTGGTACCTTTTTTTTCACTCCCACCTCCCCAAAGTGACCTTTTGTAGAAAGGATGTGAAAAGAATCCTTGTAGTATATAGTGTGGATGGACTCACTTGGCACCCACTCCACTCATCTAACAGTAGAGTCATGGAAACTGAATGCTACATTTCCCCTGCTTCTTGAAGTGTGACACCTATTTCTACAGGCATTGGCCCTTCCCTAAGACTTGGAGAAATGAATAGAAATGAGCATGGAGAGATAGGGCTGTGTAGTAGGCTGGACTTTCTGTTAGGGAAGATAATTTGATTTTTCTAGGGGAGCCATTCTTCATGGACAGTTGTATAATGACTATAACAGAGTTTTAATGTAATTCATGGAGGAATGTAAGTAAATAAGCATAAAAAGTCTTTATTGCTCTGTGACTTCTATTTGTTGATTGAATTAATTGGGAAGGTGTTAAAAGTATTAGATTATTTTCTCTTTTTTGTGGTGGTGGTGACTGAACCTTGGGGCATTCTACCACTGGGCTACACCCCCAGTCCTATTTTATTTTAATTAATTAGTTAATTAATTTTTTTGCAGGTCTGGGGATGGAACCCAGGGGCATTCGACCTCCGAGCTACACTCCCTGTCCTAGTTTTTATTCTTTATTTTGAAACAGGGTCTCACTAAGTTGCGGAGGGCCTCACTTACTAGCTGAGGTTGTCTGCAAACTGCGATCCTCTGGTCTCAGCCTCCCGAATGCTGGAATTACAAGCATGCACCACCACACCTGGCTTTATTTTTTAATTTGAAACAAGGTCTTGCTTAGTTACTGCACACTGACCTTGAGCCTCTTCTCCTCCTGCCTCAGCCTCCCAAGTAATAGGATTAGAGGTATGTGTCACTCCATTCAACTAGATTATTTTCTTAAAATTCTGATAATATGTTGGGCATGGTGGTGCACACTTATAATCCCAGCATTTGAGAGGTTGAGACAGGAGGATTGCAGTTTGTGTCCAGCCTCAGCCACTATTTAGTGAGGCCTTCTGCAATTCAGTGAGACCCTGTTTCAAAATAAAGAATAAAAATTAGGACTGGGGGTGTAGCTTGGAGGTAGAATGCCCCTGGGTTCCATCTCTGGTACTGCAAAAAAAAAAAAAAAAAAAATTCTGATGAAATACAAACATTTTAGAGAAAGTTAAAAAAGCAAAAAGATTTAAAAAAATTTTATTGTTGCATTATATTCATACATCGTATAGGGGTAAAAAACTTGTGTGTACATACATGTACACATCACCCATTTAGCCCCTACTAAATTCCCACCCCATTCCCTCCCCATCCCTCCTTCCCTTGCTTGGCTTAGTGGTTGACTTCTATATGTTTAAGTCCATCAACAGATGAATGGATTACAAAACTGTGGGATATATATACACAATGGAATTTTACTCAGCCATTAAAAAAACTCAATTACATCATTTTCAGGGAAATGGATGGAACTGGAGGACATTATGCTAGCGAGATTAGTCAGTCACAAAAAATAAGAAATCGGATGCTTTTCCTAATATGTGAAAGCTAAGGAGAAATGGGTCATTTTTTTTTTTTTAAGGAGACAAGATATCAGCTTCTTCAGTTGCGCCCAACACAGCGTGCTTCCTGGATTGGATATGCCATTGCATACCATTTGCTAAAAGATTATGATATGGCACTAAAGCTACTAGAAGAATTTAGACAAACTCAGCAAGTAAGAACTTTATTTTAACATTGTCTTCTATCTTTATAGACTAAAATAGTTGACTTCAAAGTTGATTCTCTCACAAACTTGCCTTAGTCTTTGGAACTTATGGAAAACTTGTGAATTTTCTGAAGTAATTGGAAAAAGTTAAAATGTATAATTCCTCAGACAAAATGAATAATAGAAAAATTTTATTCATTATAATTTCAGTAATATTCAAATAGATAAAGAAGACATGTAAAAATGAAAATAGTTATGGAATTGTTACACTGATACAATTTTATATGATTGGGTGGGTATATATATATTTTTTTCTTTTTTTTGCGGATCTGGGAATGGAACCCAGGAGTATTCAACCTCTGAGCTACATCCCCTGCCTTATTTTTTATTTTTTTTATTCTTTAGTTTTGAAACCGAGTTTCACTGAGTTGTAGAGGGTCTCACTAAGTACCTGAGGCTGTCAGCGTCTCAGCCTCCCGAATGCTGGGATTACAAGCGTGCGCCACCACGCCTGGCTATGACTGGGTATATATGTAGCTCAATGGTTGAGTGCCTGCTTAGCATGTGGGTAAAAACCCTAAGTTTGATCCCTATTATTACTTTCTGAAATGTGTATATACACACACATAGGCACATTATACATATATATTTATGTATCTTATGTATATAATCTATAGCTTATATGGAAATAGATTTATATGTAAAAGAAAATACAAAAGATATTTGTATATCATCAGAGAAATTAAGTAGATATATTAACATTTTTTATAATTGCTCCAAATTTCATTTAAAAAATAAAATAGATAACAAAAGTCCTTCCATGTGTCTCTCCAGAGGTAACTAGTATTCTGAAATTGGTGTAGATCATTCCTTGTTATGTTTCTGCATAAACCTATAAAATATACAGATTATGTATTTATTTATTTACTTACTTATTTATTTGGTGGTACTGGGGTTGGAACCCAGAGGCTTTATACTCCGAGCTATACTCCCAGTCCTATTTTATATTTGGAAACAGGGTCTCACTAATTTGCTGAAAGCCTCACTAAGTAGCTGAGGCTGGCTTTGAACTTGTGCGATCATCCTGACTCAGCCTCCCAAGCACGGGGATTACAAGCATGCTCCACCATGACTGGCTCAGATTATGTATTTTAAAATTCATGTGAACAATAGTTTTTTAATTTTAGCATTTTTTGGAGACATATCTATTTTTTCTCTTTCTTTCTTTCTTTCTTTCTTTCTTTCTTTCTTTCTTTCTTTCTTTCTTTCTTTCTTTCTTTCTTTCTTTCTTTTGCATGTCTGGGGATGGAGCCCAGGGACAGCTACACCCCCTGCCCTATTTTTTATTCTTTATTTTGAAAAAGGGTTTCACTAAGTTCCCGAGGGCCTCACTAAGTAGCTGAGGCTGTCCGCGAACCATGATCCTCTGGTTTTAGCCTCTCAAATGCTAGGATTACAAGCTTGCACCACCATGCCCGACTGAGACATATCTATTTCAATATACACAGAGCTAGTTTGTTTTTTTTTAGATTGAGGTTGACTAGGAATCAGAAGTACTTGAGCTCCCTATAGTTTGTCCATTTTTATAACAGTTTGGCGGTCCATTTTATGTACAAGTTTGTCCATTCCACTTTGTTTCTATTAAAAATAGTCCTGTGGTAAAGTGGGCATGGTGGCACATTCCTGTAATCCTGGTACATGAGAGGCTCAAACAGGAGAATCACAGGTTTGAAACCAACCTTAGCAATTTAGTGAGACTGTCTGCAACCAAAATAATAAAATAGGGCTGGGATGTAGCTTAGAGGTAGAATGCCCCTGGGTTCATTCCTCAGCACCACAACCAAAAAAAAAAAAAAAAAAAAAAAAAGTGCTATGGTGAACATCTTTGCTGTTTCATTGGTCATATTTGTGAGTTTGTGTACAGTGTAAATCTAAAACTGGAATAGCTCAACATATCTTCAACTTTGCTAGATCTTGTATCATCACACTTTGAAGTAGATTTATTTATTTATTTATTTATTTATTTATTTATTTATTGGTACTGGGGATTGAAATCAGGGGCATTCTACCTTCCAGTTACACCTCCATCCTTATTTTTCATTTTTCTCTGTGGATGTATTGAGGCATTCCTTCAAGACTCAACCAGGGAGTTGCTTCCTGCAGCTTGCTTCCTGCTTGTGCAGAATCTATAGGTCAGGAAGTAGTGAGTCCTTCAGGACTTTTCAGATTTTTCCTGAGCATACATATTGCCCTAGGCATGTATATGGTTTTCTAGATTCTCAGAAGTATTTTAGGGCCTTTCAAAGCCCCTGTGGATACCTTGTCCTTGAAGTTTTTCAGTTAGTTTTTTTGCCCTCTTAACCATTGCTTCAGATATTATAAAGGTGAAATACTTGCTTATGATTGCTTTTAACAAAGACCTCTCCCCTTCAACAGGCTTTCCGCTCTGGGTAAGCTTTAATATGTGGTCTCAAAAATCACCAGATCTGTCAGTTAATTGTGATTCTTTGGGAACCCTTGGGAGGCTCGAAAGAGCTGCCATTTGGCTCTTTTCTCTCCTGTGGCTGCCAAATTCTCTGGGAATACAAGGCATTCTTTACAGGGCTACTATAATAGAACACAGAATATGCATAAGGTAGACTAAAATACTGTAAAACTCACTTTTAAAAAAATAAATTTTTTCCAGGTTGTTGAAAGTCTTTGGTTAATTTCCAAAGTTCTGACAAAATCGATTAAGACAGGTTTTTCCAGTTCTTTCATTTTCTTTGCTTTTATGGAGGAGTGAAGTTTTAGAGGTCCAAATTGTGTGTGTGTGTGTGTGTGTGTGTGTGTGTGTGTGTGTGTGTGTGTGTTTTACTGGGAACTGAACCCAGAGGCATTCTATTTTCAGGCTATACTCCCAGCCCAGTTTTATTTCTAATTTGGAAACAGGGTCTCATTAGGTTGGTTCGAGTCTCACTATTTGCTGAGGCTGTCCTTGAATCTCTGATCCTCCTTTCTCAGCCTCCCATTGGTACTGGATTATACTGGCGTGAGCCACAGCCACTATGCCCTGCAAATTCTACCATTTTTGGTGTTGTGATACTTTTTGTATATTACTGAAGAAAACCTTTTCTTTTGGCAAATTAATTTAAAAACAAGAAATTGTGCTTTTTTGTTTTTGAAAGATGGCATAGCTAATTTTATCTGCTAGATAGACTTTCTTTTTTCATTTATTAAGTACTTCTTAATAGAGAGCCCATAGATAGTCCTTTCCCTCTCTCTCATCTATCTTAGACATTCTCTACCAGGTTTTGCTATGAAAGCTTAGTATATAGATATCTTTTATTACCTCACCATCTTTTCTTCCCCATTCTCAGAGTTATTCATACAGTCATATGAATATTTTTGGTTCTTTAAGTAGTTGTCTTTATTACATTATGGAATATATTTTCACCTTTGTGTCTTATACCAGCAACTACTTGGAAAATGTGTGTGTGTGTGTGTGTGTGTGTGTGTGTGTGTGTGTGTGTGTGTGTGTTACTAATGTCAACTCTAATTGAACCCAGGGTAGGGTTCTATGTCCAAGCTACACCTCCAGGCATTTTTATTATTATTTTTTATTTTGAAACAGGATCATAGTAAGTTACCTGTTGCTGGCCTTGAACCTATGATTCTCCTATCTCAGCCTCCCAAATACTTGGATTATATGTGTATGCCACTGTGCCAGGCTTGTAGTATATCTTTGCTTTCTACTTTGTAACCCGAAGATATTGGGGGCATTGTTCTTTTTTTTCTTTTTTTTTTCTTTTTGGTTCTGAGAATTTAACCCAGGGGCATTCGACCTCTGAGATACACCCCCAACCCTATTTTTTATTCTTTATTTTGAAATAGAGTCTCACTAAAACTAAGTAGCTGAGGCTGGCCTGGAACCCCATCCTTCTGTTTCAGCCTCCCAAGTACTGGGATTATATTATAAGTATGCGCCACCACGCCCGGCTGCATCTGTTCTTTTTTGTGTGCTGCTTGCCTCTCTTTCCCAACTTCTGTTATTTTTTTATTTACTTCTATGTTATCAAATTTGATAATATTTTGTAGTACTGGGCACTGAACCCATTGGCACTGTACCACTGAGCTACATTCTCAGCCCTTTTAGTTTATATTTTGAAACAAAGACTCCTGGCTTCCTTTTTAGGGGTATTCTACCTCCAAGCTACATTCTCAGCCCTATTTTTTATTTTTAAAAAAAAAGACTATATTCTTTTTTTCTATAGGTTGACTCTAAGTTTTCTTTTGACTTTGAAATAGTTTCTTATTTACAGATTTTACAAAAATAATAAAGAGCTATCTGTGTGTGTTTGTGTGTGTGTGTGTGTGTGTGTGTGTGTGTGTTATTGAGGATTAAACCCAACAGCCATTCTACCTCCAAGCTACACCCCAGCCCTGTATGTATGTATGTACGTACGTATGTATTTTATTTATTTATTTACTTTTTTGTGGAACTGGGGCCACTTTGGTGGTTTGTCTCCTTAAGTCTGTTGCTCTAGAGTTCCTTAAAAATTCTGGATGCAGCTGGGCATGATGGCGCACTCTTGTAATCCCAGTACTTGGGAGGGTGAGACAGGAAGATTGCAGGTTTGCAGCCAGCCTCAGCTACTTAGGCCCTTCACAACTTACTGAAATCCTGTTTCAAAATAAAGAATAAAAGCTGGGTGTGGTGGCGCATGCTTGTAATCCCCGTGCTTGAGAGGCTGAGACAGTAGGATCCTGCCGGTTCGAAGCCAGCCTCAGCTGGCTTAAGAGACCCTGTCTCCAAATAAAATATGAAATAGGTCTGGGAGTATAGCCTAGAGGTAGAGGGCCCCTGGGTTCCATCCCCAGTACCACAAAAAAATAAAAAATAAAAAGAATAAAAAAATAGGGCTGGGGTATAGCTTGGAGGTAAAATGCCCCTGGGATCAATGTCTCCAGTACCGTTAAAAAAAAAAAAAATTCTGTATGCAAGTTCTTTGTCAAATATATCATTAGAAAATATTTTTGTCCTAGTTTGTAACTTGTACTTTCATGATGTTAATAGTATCTTTTAAATGAAAAGTTTAAAATTCTGATGAAGCTTAGTATTTTCTTCGATGCATGTGGTCATAGACATTTTCTCCTGTTTTTCTAAGATTTTGAGTTGTAACTTAGGTTTCTGATCCATTTTGAGATAAGTTTGCATATGGCATGAAATGTGTTTGAGATCTTTTTTTTTGCATATGGACATTTAATTTTCCCAGAATTATTTTTTTAAATGTACCCTTCATTACATTTCTTTGGCATATTTCTAAAAAATCAGTTGACTCAAGCTGGGTGTGGAGGTGCACACTTGTAATCCCAGTACTCCGGAGGCTGAAACAGGATCGCAAGTTTTCCACCAGCCTCAACAACTTCTTGTGAGGCCCTCTGCAACTTAGTGAGACTCTGTTTGAAAGTGAAAAAAAAAAAGACTTGGGTATAAGCTCAGAGGTAGAATCTTCCTGGGTTCAATTCCCAGTACCACAATAAAAAAAAGAAAAAAAAATCAGTTGACTGAAATAAAAAGTTTCTTTTTGGCTTTATATTCTTTCATTGATCTGTTTTTTTCTTAAAATCTTTTTTATCCTACTTTCCTGAAACTTTTACCTTTTCTAGCTTCCTTCCTTCCTCCCTTCCTTACTTCCTTTTTTGTGATGCTGAAAATTGAACCCAAGAGGCATTTCGCCTCCAAGCTGCACTTCCAGCCCTTTTTTACTTTTTATTTGGAAACAGGGTCTAAGTTGCAAAGGGCCTTCCAATAAGTTGCTGAGGCTGGCAGCAAACCTGTGATCCTCATGTCTTAGCCTCCCAAGTACAGGGATTACAGGCCTGTGCCACCACACCTGCCTTCGTCTTTGTATTTTTGTATGAATTTTAGTATCAGCTTGTCAATTTCTATGAAAAAGCTTCCTGAAGTTTTGATAGAGATTGCATTGAATTTATTAAGAATTAATTACATTTATTAACTATTAAGATTTGCTATGTTAAACAGTATTCAGTATTCTGATTCATGAACATAGAATAAATAGAATGTCTCTCTGTTTACTTAGGTTTTTAATTTTTCTTGATATATTTCATAGTTTTCAATATGTAGGCATTGTTTCTTTTTGGTGCTATTATTGTGTTATTTTTGATGCTGTGGTCTTAGTCTTATTCTTGGTTTGATCACTGCTAGTATATAGAAAAGTTGTATGTTTTTGTATATTAATCTTCTGTGACCCTGCTAAATTCCTTCATTGGTTCTAGTGGGATTTTGGTAGCTTTCTTAGTATTTCAGTCACTTTTATACCTGGGCATAGAATTTTCTGACCTCTTCACTTGGGCCACAGACAGAAGCCCCATACATTTATTTATTTATTTATTTATTTATTTATTTATTTATTTATTTATTTATTTATACTGGGGATGAAATCCAGGGGCATTCTACCTTCGAGCTACACTCCCAGCCCTATTTTTTAATCTTTATTTTGAAACAGGGTCTCACTGAGTTGCAAAGGGCCTCACCTTTAAGTAGCCGATGCCATCCACAAACCTTGATCCTCCTGTCTCAGCCTCCCAAATGCTGGAATTACAAGCATGTGCCACCACGCCCGGCTCCTTTATTTGTTTTAAAAACTATAATAATTGTCTGTGCTGTTAATTCATCTTTGTATAACTGCTTGTGGGTTGCTCTCTTATGTCTGTACAAATGTTTCTCCTGAGAAGATAATTTAAATATCTGTAACTACTTTATACAGTTATACAAATTAAGATAATTTGGTCATTTTCTTTCAGGTTCCTCTTAACAAAATAGACTATGAATATAGTGAACTGATTTTGTATCAGAATCAAGAGATGAGAGAGGCAGATCTTGTTCAGGAATCTTTGGAACACATAGAAACATATGAGAAGCTAATATGTGATAAACTTTTGGTGGAAGAAATTAAGGGTGAGTTGACTTTTGTGATGACTTTAGTTATAGAAAAGAGATTATATACTTTATTCTAATACTTAAATAATTCTAAGCATTTTATTGCTAAGCCATTATTAAATAATTTAATCCTCATATCAACCATACAGTAGAGTTACTTACATTTTAGAGATGAGGAGGGACTAAAAAGTATGACTTCTTTTAACTGCTGTAATCTAGTTTATTTTGAAAGCCATTATTTGTGGTTTATGTTTAAAATATATCTAAATTTTTGCTAGATAATTTATAGTTACTGTATAATTTCAATGTAAATTTAACCAGTTATTATAGTTCAGTTCCATGTAGTATTAACATTTCTTCTTTCTAAATCTTGTAATAATTTTACCTTTTCTTTTAATTGCTTCTGATCTCTGGAATACTGTTCAGATACTGATTAATATATTTCCTCAGCAATTCCAAGGATGTCAGGAAAAGACAGTTGTGAAAGTGGGTAATGGGTAATGCCCCATTTGGGTCTAGATTCTATTCTCTTAAGCAGTATATTTTATTGCCTTCAAATATCAAATATGTATATCCCAATTGATAAAACACACTTAAAAATGATTACACTGGCATCATCATAAAAGCAAGTAATTTATTTTCATTGCAGGCTAATTATGAAAGTGTGATCCCTATAACATAATTTAGCAATGTTCATCAACAAAGAGTCTAACAGTCCCCATTCCTGAGTACTACTGTATTGGATAAAATGTCCAACTAAAAGAATAATTAAATTAGAACTAAAGTTTTATACAGTTACAGGATCTCTAAAACCTACCAAAATAATAGCTAATGTGTGTGTGTGTGTGTGTGTGTGTGTGTGTGTGTGTGTGTGTTATTAGGGATTTAACCCAGGAGTATTTCACCTCTGAGCTACACACTCAAGCCCTTTTGTTTGTTTGGAAACCAGATCTTGTTAGATTGCTGAAAGCCTTGCTAAGATTCTGAGGCTGCTTGAACCTGCCATCCTCTTGTCATAGCCTCCCAGTACTGGAGTTACCACCACACTCAGCTACTCATACTCCTACTATCTCTGTGTTTCATAGTATAGCATTTACAATCTGTTTAATTTCATTTAATATTTTAGCACTTTTAAGATAGATGCTATTTATTTTCCCTATTTTATAGTTGAGGAAACTGAGGCTTTAGAGAGAGGTTAAGGACTTGCCCAAAGTTACCCTGCCTTTTAAGTGATAGTTTCTTTTTTTTTTTTTTCCTTTGTGCACACATGTATGTATGTGTGGAACTGGGGATTGAACCCAGGGACATTCACATTCCAAGTTACACCCTCAGCTCTTCTTTTATTTGGAAAAAAATGTCTGCTAGGTTATTAAGAGTCTCACTATGTTGCTGAGGCTGTCTTCGAACTTGTGATCCTGCTTTCTCAGCCTCCCAAGTACTAGGATGACAGGCATGCACCACCACATCTGCCTAGAGTTAATATTCTAAACACATCACATCTTCCTGCTTTCAGAGCTCTTACCTTTATATATATTCTTTGAGGCTAGGGGGTGTATCTACATGGTAGAATACATGGTAGAATTTTATTTTATCACAGTAGTTTTAAGTGCGCAACAAAATTGAGCAAATGTACAGAGTGTTCCCACTCCCACTATCAAATTGTATGGGTTTTGACAAATGCCTAATGATAAATATCTACCTTGTGTTATTATAGAGTAGATTCATTGCCCAAAATTCCTCTGTGCTTCCCTTGGCAACCACTGATTTTTTTTTTTTTTTCAGTACTGGGGATTAAACCCAGGGGCATTATACGTCTATTCTGAGCAATACCCCCAGTCTTATTTTTTATTCTTTATTTTGAAACAGGGCCTCACTAAGTAGCTGAGACTGGCCACAAACCTGCTATCCTTCTCTCTTGGCCTCCAAAGTGCTAGGATTACAAGGGTGCGACTCTATGCCTGGCTTCCAATGCTTTTTTTTTTTTTTTTAATGTAATTTGAATCATACATTGTATAGTGTTTTCAGATTGACTCCTAATTTACTTAATCATTTGCATTTAAAAGTTCTCCATGTCAGCCGGGTGTGGTGGCACAGGCTTGTAATGCCTGGGCTTGGAAGGCTGAGATGGAGGATTGCATAGGTTCGAAGCCAGCCTCAGCTACTTAGTGAGGCTCTCAGCAACTTAGTGAGACCCTCTTTCCAAATAAAGTATAAAAATAGGTCTGGGAGTATAGCCCGGAGGTAAAAAAAAAAAAAAAAAAAAAAAAGCCCCTGGGTTCCACCTTCAGTATTACCAAAAACAAAGTTCTCCATGTCTTCTTTTTCTTTTTCTTTTTTTTTGGTACTGGGGATGGAATCCCAGTACTTACTTGGAAGGCTGAGACAGGAGGAGCACACACAGTTCACGGACAGCTTCGCTTCAGCTACTTAGTGAAGCTTTCTGCAACTTAGTGAGATCCTGTTCCAAAATAAAGGATAAAAAATAGGGCTGGGGTGTAGCTCAGAGGTAGAATGTCCCTGGGTTCAATCCCATGGCAAAAAGAAAAAAAAAATTTGCAGTAGAAGGGAGACAAATTCATAAGAATTATTTATTAGCATTTTACTATGTGTAGGCTTAATTATCTCAAAGGGTATATACAAATATGTTATAATGCAAAGATTGTATGTTAGTAATGCAGAATTTTTTTTTTTACTGACAAATTAAATCTTACATGTATATTTGGGGAGTGAGAGCTAGCCAAAAATGACCGTGTGGTAGAATGAGTAAATGAAGGATTGTTTCTGAAGGCAAACTTTGAATTAATCTCTTTAGTTATATAAACTGCAACATCTCCCAAGGGGAGATATAAGAGTTCTTTCATAAATATCCCCTAGTAATGCTTAATGAAATCTCTGAGATCAAAAACCTATTTAATGTTTAAGTAAAATGAATGTGACTCTAAACTTAATTTTAGGGGAAATACTGTTGAAATTGGGACGATTAAAAGAAGCCAGTGAAGTATTCAAAAGTTTGATTGATCGGAACGCAGAAAATTGGTGTTATTATGAAGGCTTGGAAAAAGCTCTGCAACTTAGTATGTAATGATGTTTCTCTCCCTTTTTTAAACTAATGTTTGAAGTTTAATGAAATATAAAGTTTTAATAATACTTGAGAACAAATTACTTTGGCATTAGTACTTGTTTTTCTGTTAAATGTGGGTGTGAAATTTAATTCAAATAATTACACATAAATGATAATACTAATGGATAATTTTAGGATCCTTGACAATTAAAATTCTTATCCTAATAGAGTAAGTGGAACCCAGGTGTGGTGGTGGCCTACTGTAATTACAGTGCCTCGGGAGCTGAAACAGGAGGACCGCAGGCTCGAAGCCCACCTCAGCAATGTAGCAAGTCTCTCAGTGACCTAGTGAAACTTTTTCAAAGTAAAAAATCAAATAGGGCTAAAGGGAAGGTGTAGCTTGGAGGTACAATGCCACTGGGTCCAGTCCCTAGTACCAGAAAGAATTGGGTCAAAGAAATCCAGCTGAGGGTATATAGTACGCAGCATCAACATGAAAATTATTCTGATTTCAAACTCAGCCAACTGTGTAGCAAAGTGTTCTACATTTTTTTAAATTTTTTAAAAATTTTTTATTGGTGCACTGTATTCATACATCATAGTGGGATACAAAAAAACTTTTGTAGACATACATGCACACATTGCCCCCCCCCAGTAAGTCCCCACCCCATTCCCTCCCCATCCCTCCTTCCCATGCTTGGCTTAGTGGTTGACATCTAGTATTATAGCAATTTATCCAAAATTAAAAATGATAATCTCACATAACAGTTTCATTTGTCTGATACCAAGCTTTTGATAACTTAAAGATAACATTTCAATATTTCTTTTTGCTTTCTTTCTTACCAGAGAATATTTTTTTCTTTTTTTTTTAGGTGAAACTATCATATATTTATATATTTATTTTTCAGAAAAAAATCTATCCTAATATGGAATATGGACTCGAGATACCCAAAACGATCTCAAAAAAGAACAAAACTAGAAGATATATATTTTCTGATTTCAAACCATATAAAGCTACAATAATTGAAACAGTGTAGTACTGTTCTAAAGGCAGATATATAAACCATTGGAGTTAAATAAAAGCCTAGAGCTAAATTCTTCCCTATATTGTCAAGTTATTTTTGACAAGGTTTCCACGAACATTTGGTGGTGGAAATAATAATCTTTTAACTAAATATTGTTGAAAAATAATAATTAAATGGAAAAGAATAAAATTGGACCCTTACCTAATCCCAAATACAAATATTAACTCAAAATAGATAAAAGACCTAAATATAAATCTTAAGACTATAAACTTTTAGGAGAAAACCTGGGTCATAAAACCTCACAACATTGAAATTGGCAGTGATTTCTTGGATATGATTTCAATGGCACAGGCAACAGAAGAGTATACAAACTCCCTAAAAAATAAAAAAAAATATTGCATATCCAAAGACAATGTAAACAGAGTTAAAAGTCACTGATAGAATGGGATAAAATATTTCTAAATGCTATATCTGAAGGTATATTAATATTCCAACTAGACATCCTAAAAATTAACAACAATAAAAGCAAACAATACCATTTAGAGATAGGTAAAAGACTAACATAAATAATGAATCTCCACAGATAACTAATCTTAGTTGTCTGTTGGATAGAAAATCTTGTTTCTCTGGTTCTGTTGTGTGTTACCTATTTCTTCTTTGTAGTTAATCTCTTTGAGTATTTTCTCTAGCGCTGGTTTTGAAGACATAAATTCCTTCAGTTTCTGTTTGTCATGGAAGCTTCTTATTTCTCCACCTAATTTGATAGAAAGTTTTGCTGGGTAGGAAATTTTTGGCTGGAAGTTGTTTTCTTTCAGAGTTTGGAATATGTTACTTCAAGCCCTTCTGGCTCTCATGAATTGGTTTGGGAAGTCTGGAGTGATTCTAATTGGTTTGCCTCTGAATGTCACTTGGCCCTTTGTTTTTGTTGCCTTTAAGATTCTCTGCTTGGCTTCCACATTGGTCATTTTGAAAATTATGTGGCATGGGGATCCTCTTCTCCGATCCTGTCTAAAGGGAGTTTTATAAGTTTCCTGGACCTGTGTATCGACCACTTGCTCTATGTTTGGAAAATTTTCTGCTATTACTTCCTTGAAAAGATTGTTGATCCCTTTGGTTTAACCTTCTTTTCCCTCCTCTATTCCAATTTTTCTTAGGTTAGCTCTCTTAAAATGGACCCATATTTCTTCAATGTCAGATTCCTGCTGTCGGATATTTTTTTTCTAAATTAGAAACTATGCGTTCATTTTTTGAATGATCATCTTCTAAGAGCGAGATTCTATTCTCCATGTGGTCTAATCGGTTGTTTGTACTTTGAATTGAGGCCTTTACTTCATTAATTGCATCCTTTATCTCTTTTTGGCTCTCTCTGAATTCTTTTCGAAACACCTCTATTATTTCTAAAGTTATTTTCCTGATTTGATCTTCTAGAAATCTCTGAATTTCTGTTTTATCGGGTTCTGATGTTGTGGGATTGTGGGCATTCATTGCTCCATTGTTATTCCTCTTTCCCATGATTTCGGAAGTTTGTGCCTTCTCTGGGTCTTCCCTTGGGTCACTATGACTTCACTTAAGGTGCTCTGGATCTCGAGTCTGTGGTATCTCAGATCCCACTACTCCTTTACTGGGTTGTATCACAGAGTCTCAGACCCAGGGAGTCGATGGAGGCTGCTTTAGACTATGGGGGGTGCCAGGTTGGGCGTTCTCCTATGTTGTGATATCTCTGCCACTGCCACTCCCCCATTGGGTCAAGTCTCTGGGAGTGCAGTACTGGGATTTCTCCTCTGGGGCCTGCAATTTGACTCACTGTTGTTGAGTACACAGATGGAGCTGTAGTGGCCTTGGTGAATTCGCTGCTGCTGTCGCCGGTGGCAGTATGGCTCTGCTGTCACGCCCTCGGCCGTGAGGCTGGAGTATTGCTTCTCTGGTTTTGAACTCACTCTGAGTCCCTCGGCTCACTGTCTGCCGCTTCTCTCTGGAGCCTGGTGGGCTGTTGAGTGCGTTGGTCTGTAGCCATAGCCATCCGGTGAGCTCGCCACTACTGGGGGCAGTAAGGCGCTGCTGCTGTGTCCTCGGGCGTGAGGCCGGCTTATCTCCTCTGTGGCTCTGAGCTCCGTTCTGAGTCCCCCTACTCTCTGGAGCCTGGAGATTTTTTTGTTTCTCTGGTGATGGTGTTTTCTGGCTATGAAAGGCACTGATTTTGTGGTAATGGAGATTGGTTGTTAGCGGGGCTCTTAAGCCCCGCTTTTCTCGGTCGCCATCTTCCCGGAAGTCTAAAAGTTTTATTTCAGTGTTCTACATTTTTTTGAAATTATGTATCCTTGACCCTTTGTCAAGATCTTTGGTTATTATAAAATGTGTTCAATACAAACTAATTACACTACTTTTTTTTTTTTTTAGGTTACTTAGGGCCTTTTCTCCCCCATGGTAAGTTCTGGAGCTCCAATTTGTGACTTAAGTTGGGAATAGAAATGGTATTATTTTGTCTTAATGTTTATAATACTCATGTCTAGAGTAATGGAGAAAATTTTTTTATACTTATAGCTTGTTATTTTCTAAAATTAGGAGTAAATATGAAAACTACCCTTTGAAAAAAAATCTCCAGTAGCCTTTGTTGTAAATGTCAGTATGAGGGTCTCTTAATATTTTGTGATGTCTCCAAATCATTAATAGAATGTGTAAGATAACTTTTCAGATATCCTACTTTTTTAAAAAGTCCAATTACATCAGAGCTCCAAAACATATTACTGGGGGAAGGAATGAGTCTATACAAAGTCAAACATTACCTCTTAAAAAGTACAATGTTTTTTTTTATAATCTTAATACTAAACACTACATTTACTGTGAGCATACCTTGTTAACACTAAGAATTATTCTTTGTTAACACTAAGAATTATTCTTATATTTCTGTGGTCTGGGATTAAAATCCACTTAAAACCTTACAGTTTGCTGGGCGTGGTGGTGCACACTTGTAATCCCCATAATTGGGATGCGGAGACAGGAGGATTGCGCAGGTTCGAAGCCAGCTGCGCTGTCGTAAGAGACCCTGTTTCCAAATAAAAATATAAAAAATATAGGTCTGGGAATGTAGCCCAGAGGTAGAAGGGCTTCCAGGAATCCCAGTACCACAAAAACAAAAAAACCCATCAAAACAAAAAACCTTACAGTTTAAAAAGAAGTTTGCTTTTTCTTAAGATTCTGCTGTAAATTGTCTTAGTGCTTATATAAAATAATTTTCCATTATAAATAATGTAGGATGTTATTTTAGAATAATGAATTGCATTCAGAGCCTATTCTGTGATACTCTCAAATTAGTTTAGTCTTGGTAGGGAAGGTGCAGTTTCTCCTAGAAGTATATTTTATGTCATTTGGAAGAAGTGACCCTCCCTCTCTTTTTTCTCCCCAGGGATATTCTACCTCTGAGCTACACCCCAGCCCTGTTTTGTTCTTTTTTTTTTTTTTTTTTTGTGGTACTGGGGTTCCTGGAAGCCCTTCTACCTCTGGGCTACACTCCCAGACCTATTTTCTGTATTTTTGAAACAGGGTCTCTTAAACCAGTGCGGCTGGCCTCGATCCTCCTGCCTCTGCCTCCCAAGCGCAGGAATTACAAGCGTGCGCCACCACGCCCGGCTGTTTTGTTCTTTTATTTTTTTTATTTTTTGTGGTTCTGGGGTGGAACCCAGGGGCATTGTACTTCTGAGATACACCCCTGACCCTATTTTTTTAGTTTTTTAATTTTTGAAACAGAGTCTCATTGAGTTGCGAAGGGCCTGGGATTACAAGTGTGCACCACCACACCTGGCTTACTCTTTTATTTTTTATATTTTAATTAATTAATTAATTATTATTATTATTATTTTTTTGCAGGTCAGGGGATGGAACCCAGGGGCATTTGACCTCCAAGCTATACCTCCTGCCCTATTTTTTATTCTTTATTTTGAAACAAGGTCTCACTAAGTTGCGGAGGGCCTCACTAAGTAGCTGAGGCTACTGGGAACCGCGATCCTCAGGTCTCAACCTCCCAAATGCTAGGATTACAAGCGTGTGCCACTACGCCAGGTTTATTTTATTTTGAAACAGAGTCTCACTAAGTTGCTGAGTGCTGCACTAAGTTGCTGAGGCTGACCACAAACCCATGGTCCTCCTGTTTTAGCCTCCCAACCAAGTACTCGGATTATAAAACCAACCAAGTACTCAGGTTATAAATATGTGCCACCACACCTAGTTAGTTATTGTTGCTTAAAGAATCTTGAGTAATTGGGTTCTTTTAATGGTGTTTCATTGAAGATTTAAGTATCAAAACAATCAGAAATTTAATTCATTTTTTTTGTGTAGGTCTGAGGATGGAACCCCAGAGGCATTTGACCTCCGAGCTATACCTCCTGCCCTAGTTTTTATTCTTTACTTTTGAAACAGGGTCTCACTAAGTTGCAGAGGGCCTCACTAAGTAGCTGAGGCTGTGGGCTAACCACGATCCTCCAGTCTCAGCCTCCCAAATGCTGGGATTACAAGCGTGCACCACTATGCCCTGCTAGTTCATGTTTTAAACTCCAAATAGTTTACAACTGTGGTCCTAAAACTGTTACTTCTTCAAGCTTAATCAACAGGTTAGTTGATTAAGGGAGATATATGTAGGCTTCATTGGTTTAGAATGTTTATATAAGATATATATCATAAAAGTACTTTCCTTTTTAATGGGTTGAGTGCTAAGAAATAGAAGTGCAATATATCACTGTGTGACTTGTAAGTATGTGATTTGAGTTAGATGTAGACTAATGTATTGTGATGAAAGAAGTATTGAATTTTGCTGCAGGCTGGTTTAATATGGTGATTTATTGATTATAGTGTTTCACTAGCACAGAATTTTAAATGTTATTATTGTCAAAAATGAGAGTAACTTTATTATTGATAATACAATTTTATTTATAACATAATTTTAAGATTGTTAGTGTTTTATCATAGATAAAAGTTGTAATGCTATGAATCTCATGTACATTTACTAATATTAGGTACTTTAGAAGAGAGACTTCAGATTTATGAAGAAATTAGTAAACAGCACCCCAGAGCAATTTTACCTAGAAGATTACCTTTGACTCTTGTCCCAGGTAATATTAGGATATCCTTTGTAACCCTAATAATTACTTGTTGAAATAACACCATTTGTATTTTACAATCTTGTTTTTGGTATAGAGTGTCTTTACTACAATTTTATGAATACGAGTGGACAGTTATAAATTTTATTATGCATATGTTAAGAATGTTATATTTCGCTGGGTGTGGTGGCGTACGCTTGTAATCCCCACACTTGGGAGGCGGAGACAGGAGGATTGCGCAGGTTCAAAGCCAGCCGTGCTGGCTTAAGAGACCCTGTTTCCAAATAAAAAAATATAAAATAGGTCTGGGAGTGTAGCCCTAAGGTAAAAGAGCTTCCAGGAACCCAATTACCACCACCAAAAAAAAAAGAAGAATGTTATATTTCAATATATTGCTAAATGTTGACGGCTAAGTATAAGTTACCCATACAAAAGTTTTTCTTATATGACTTAAAAAAACATGTTGCCTGGTGTGGTGGTGCACACTTGTAATCCTGGAGCTTGGGAGCCTGAGACAGGAGGATCACACAGGTTTGAAACCAGCCTCAGCTACTTAGTGAGGCTCTCAACAATTTAGTGAGACCCTGTTTTCAAATAAAGTATAAATAGGTCTGGAAGTATAGCCTGGAGGAAGAAAGCCCGTGGGTTCCACCCCCAGTACCACCAAAATATAAAAGTAAAAAAAATTTTAAAAACCAACATGTTGCCAGGTACAGAGGTGCACGTCTATAATCCCAACTACTTGGGAGACGGAGGCATGAGGATTGCAAGTCTGAAGCCAGTCTGGACAACTTAGAACCAGTCTCCAAGTAAAAAGTAAAGGGCTGGGAATCTGACTCAGTGATAGAACTCTCCTAGGTTTAATCGCTAGTAACACACACACGCACGCACACACCCACACACACACACACACACACTCAATACATTTAGAAAATGAAGTTCTCTAGAATGGATGAAAATTATGTATGAGATATTTTTATTTAAGTTGTAGTAGTTTAAAAGTTTTCTATTTTCTTTTTAGAGCATATATTCTGATGGAGTTATGAACTCTTTGTGCCCAGTATAGTGTTTAAGAAAAAGACATCGTCACCATTCTTTTGAAGTTATATCTTCAGAGTTAACTACTTTCCTGAATTTTACTTGTTATTATGCCATTGCTTTTATTTATAAAGCTCCACATATTTTATATCCTGTGTGTGTGTGTGGGGGGATTATACCCAGGGCCGTTCTACCTCTGAGATACACCCCTATCCCTTTTTTTTTTTTTTTTTTTTTGGTGGTATTGGGGTTCCTGGAAGCCCTTCTACCTCTGGGCTACACTCCCAGACCTATTTTTACATTTTTTATTTGGAAACAGGGTCTCCTAAACCAGCGCGCGTGGCTGGCTTCGAACCTGCGCGATCCTCCTGTCTCTGCCTCCCAAGCGCGGGGATTACAAGCGTGCGCCACCACGCCCGGCCCTTTTTTTTTTTTTAAGTTTGAAATAGAGCTTCACTAAATTGCTCAGGGTCTTGCTAAGTTGCTGAGACTGTCCTCGAACCTCCTATCCTCTGCCAGTACGTCATTAACATTTGTGGAGTGATTATATGTGCCAGACACTGTTTACTGCTATATGTTTACCTGTGTGAGCTATACAAGACTGTTCTTGAGTGATGTTGTATCCTCATCTTTCGTGGAGATGAGGTGGATAGCTGATGATTTTAGTGGACAAATTATTTGTCCAAGGCCACACACAAAGCAAGTGGAAAAACACACATTCTTTTAAAAAATAGAATCTCTTACTGTTTACCACAACATTGTTAACTTTTTTTTTTAATACTAGAGAAAGTACTAGAAAGATTTGATCTCTGAAGCTTTTAAAATTTTTTTTTTTATCTTTCTGGTGCTGGGGGTGGAACCTAGGGACATTCTATCTGTGGGCTATACCCCTATTTCTATTTTATTATTTTATTTTGAAACAGGGTCTCACTAAGTTTGGGGGGCATCACTGTTGCTGAAGCTGGCCTCAAACCTTGGATCCTCTTGTCTCATCTTCCAAGTACTGGAATTATAAGCATGGACCACCACACCAGGCTCTGAAACTATTCTGGTTGTTAAGGAAGTGAGGATGAAGTTCTAGCCTGGAGTGAAGGTTTGTGTTGTCTTGGTAATTTGTGGTTTTCAAAAGACCAGTACTTTGTATATGCTCTAATAAAGGATTGAAGGCTATCTCAAAAGAATCTTTATAATAGCTTTAAATTTAGCTTAAAATTTTCTTTCAAATTTTTATGGCATCTAATTATATTGCTTAGGCACATTTATTAAACTCAGTTCAACAAAATAACCATTTTGGGTTGTTGGATTTTGTTGTCCAGTGCTGTGATTTGTAAAGAAACAGGTCATTTCAGTAGCCTAACTTTTAGATGAGTCATGACATATGTGTATGTTTGGGAAAAAAAGAATCCATGTTCTTAAATATTAACCCTTACTGTTATGTTTTTGTATCTTCATATTTAAAATTAAAAATCAAAATTAAAAAAAAGTGACACCAAAAATGTTTTTGTTAGAGTTAAGTAATGGGATGCCGGGGTCCATCCCTAGCAAGAGTCGAGGTTCATGTGTTGGTGAGAGGAGAGCCGAGGTCGAATGAGAGAAGATCTGTCACATGAGACCAGATTTAAATTTCTCTGCTTTATTTAGGATTTTTTACAATTTTTATATTTTCTTTTTTGGCAGAAAAGCAAGGGCATAGCCATGCAAGCAGGAACTCCAAGGACAGGAAAAGTTTTATTTTTTTACAGAGTTTAGAGCAGGGTGCCAGACATTTAAATAATCATAGTGTGCTTTGTCTCACTTCACAAGGCTAACTTGAACTTAATCTTATACATTGGTCCAAACTAAGGTCAGTTTGAACTTAATCTTTGGCCCAAATTTTATCCTTGAGAAAAAATGTTTGCTGCCTGAGTCTCTCACAAGCCACTGCCCATCAGTTTTAGTTATAATGCTTATACATAAAATTCCAATTATATATATTGATCCAAATAATCCTAAAATAATTTTTTGAAGAAGGAAATGCTAAACATACATCATGGGTGATCTATGCCTTTGCAGGTCCCCTGATGGAGCTTTCTGAAGATCTGCATGAGATGCTGTAGCAATGGGATAGTTGTTACTTGATGTTGCAAATAGGGTGTGTGTGTGTGTGTGTGTGTGTGTGTGTGTGTGTGTGTGTATGTGTGTGTGTGTATGTGTATATGGTACTGAGGATTGAACCCCAGGGACATTCTGTCTCTGAGATATATCCCTCCAGTCCTACATGGTGGTAGGCTTTTTACATAACAAAAATAATGCTAATTGAATTTTGGGGTTTAAAACATGGATAGGGAGATAATTGTTCCGGAGGGAGTTTTATTTGTAAAATTATTTTAAGAATTGTATACATCAATCAAATATAACAAAGTATTTTTTGTTTCTAGGTGAAAAATTTAGAGAACTAATGGATAAATTTCTGAGGGGGAACTTCAGTAAAGGCTGCCCACCTTTGTTTACTACTTTGAAATCTTTATATTGTAACACAGAAAAGGTAAATTCTGGTATTCAGTTTTGCTCTTGTGTTTGTACTCAATTATTATAGGATAATCTCTATGTAACATGTTATGATTTAATTATTTTCTGTTTCAGTTAAGTTATTCACTTTTTAGTCTAATAATAGGAGTGTTGAAAGCCGGGCCTGGTTGTGCATGCTTGTAATCCCAGCATTCGGGAGGCTGAGACTGGAGGATCATGGTTTATGGACAGCGTCAGCTACTTATTGAGGCCCTCCGCAACTCAGTGAGACCCTGTTTCAAAATAAAGAATAAAACATAGGACAAGGGGTGTAGCTTAGAGGTCGAATGCCTCTGGATTCCATCCCCACACCAGAAAAAAAAAAATAGGTGTGCTGAAATTATATGCATATAAGTAATACCAAAGGAAATGTTAATCTATGAAATTTAGAGAAAATAAAAGCTTTATGAAAACTAAGATTGTTATAAAGGTTATCTTACAACGGGTCTAGTTTTCCTAGTAAGATTTTAATTTTTATATTATTACTAGAAGTTCATTTTTAGCTATTTCATGATTCGTTATTTATATTGTACAGTATGATTGTGGATTTTTCAACTTGTAGCGCATGCTTTTAAAGTTAGAACATGGAGCTGGGTGTGGTGGCATACGCTTGTAATCCCAGCGTTTGGGAGGCTGAGACAGGGGGATTGCACAGGTTCGAAGCTAGTCTCAGCTAAGTGAGGCTCTCAGCAACTAAGTGAGACCCTGTTTCCAAAGAAAATATAAAATAGGTCTGTGAGTATAGCCTAGAGGTAGAAAAGCCTCTGGGTACCACCCTCAGTACCACCAAAAAAAAAAAAAAAAAAAAAAAAAGTTAGAGCATGGAAAATTGAGTTAATAAAACAGTAAAATGCCGTTTGGTCAACAGAATACAGATGACTAGTCTTTAATTAAAAGTCAACTGGTGAGCTGGGTGTGGTGGTGCACATTTGTAATCCCAGTACTTGGGAGGCTGATCAAGGAGGATTGCAGGTTTGTGTCCAGCCTCAGCTACTCTGTGAGGCCCTCTGCAACTCAGTGACTCCCGGTTTCCAAATAAAGAATAAAAAATAGGGCTGGGGGTGTAGGTCAGAGGTAGAATGCCCCTGGGTTCAATCCCCAGTAGCATGAAAGGAAAAAAAAAGAAAGATGAGCCGGGTGTGGTGGCGCATGCTTCTAAACCCAGTACTTGGGGGACTGAGACAGGAGGACTGCAGAAGTTCAAAGCCAGCCTAGGCTACTTACTGAGGCTCTCAGCAACTCAGTGAGACCCTGTTTCCAACTAAAGAATAAAAAAAAAAGGGCTAGAAGTGTAGCCCGGAGGTAGAATGTCTCTGGATTTCATCCCCAGCAACACACACACACACACACACACACACACACACACAAATAAATAAATAGCTTCTTTTTTTTGTTGTGGTGCTGAGAATGAAGCTCAGGGCCAAGCTACACTCTTAGCCCTTTTAAATTTTTTTGTTTGGAAACAGGTTTTTGCTAGTTTTTTGAGAGTTTTGCTATGTTGCTGAGGCCATCATTGAACCTGTGATCCTTCTTTCAGCCTCTCAAGCAATGGGATTACAGCCATGCACCACCATACCCAGATAATAAGACTTCATTTTAATAGAGTTTTAGTGAGTTCCTGAATAAAGAGAATGCGTTTTTGCATGTATGTGCGTGCACATGCACACATGGTACTGTAGATTGAACCCAGGGGCATTCTACCTCTGAGCTACATCCCAGCCCTATTTTTTTTTTATTATTTATCTATTTATTTAGTTATCTAGTTATTGTGGTACTGAGGATATAACCCAGGGGCATTCTATATCCGAGCTACACCCCCAGTCCAATTTTTTATTCTTTATTTAGAAACAGGGTCTCAATGAGTTGCAAAGGGACTCACTAAGTAGTAGCGAAGGCTGTCCTTGAACTGCGATCCTTTTGTCTCAGCCTCCCAAGTGCTGGGATTACAAGCATGCATGTGCCACCACACCTGGCCTTATTTTTTATTTTGAAACAGATTTTCTCTAAGTTGCAGAGGGCTGTTTACTGAGGCTGGCTGGGAACCTCTGATACTCCTGTCTCAGCCTCCCAAGTGGTGAGATTATAAGTGTACACCACCACCACACCTAACTCTCTTTCCACTTTTTAAAATTAGAAAATAGGGGCTTAAATCTTGGTCATAAGTTGAAAAGATAATTAAATAATTAAAACTAATAGTAAATTATAGTTTTTTCCCAAGCATTGTTTCTTATTAAGGTCTGAAATCTTATGGTCTTTTCTATAGTCAGAATTTTTGTTTTGTTTTTGCAGTGCTGGGGATTGAACTCAGGACCTCTTGCATGCTAGACAATAACTCTGCCACTGAGCTATACCCTTAACTCCTCTATAATCAGAGTTTTTGAAAGTTATTATTGGGTAAAGAGAATTTTTATTTTTTATTTTTACAGTACTGGGGATTGAACCCAGGGGCATTCTACCTCCAACCAACACCCCCAGCCCTATGTTGATTTTTATTTTGTAGCAGTGCCTCACTAAGTTGCCGAGGCTGGCCATGAACCTGTTATGATTACAAGTGTGTACCACCATGCCTGGCTCAAGAAAGAATTAATTAAACCTCTATCACTTTATTTAGCTGTGACTCATAACTTGTAAATTAGCAGTAATTGTGAATAATAAGATATGGGAAATAATGTCAATGGTTAGTATAACTGATTATCAGATTGAAGCCTTTAAGGGACATACTCAAATCATATTCAAATCATAGCAGTTGGTGAGTTAATGATAAGCATTTTATGTTCTATCGTATGCACAACTCTTGGAGAAATTCTGGTTTAGTATGAAAGGCATTGCTTTGGAATCATGCCTGCTTTGGAATTCTGACTCTTATCACTTACTTGCTTGAATCATAAAGGTGGGGAAGATAATACTTGTGTGTGTGTGTGGGGTACTGAGAGCTGGGCGTATAGCTTGGATATAAAATGCCCCTACTAGGATTACAAGCATGCACCACTGCACTCGACAAGAAATTAGTATTTCTTTTTTTTTTTTTTTTTTTTTTTTTGGTGGTGGTACTGGGGGTGGAACCCAGAGGCTTTCTACCTCCGGGCTATACTCCCAGACCTTTTTTATATTTTATTTGGAAACAGGGTCTCACTAAGTTGCTGAGAGCCTCACTAAGTAGCTGAGGCTGGCTTCGAACCTGGGCGATCCTCCTGTTTTAGCCTCCCAAGCACGGGGATTACAAGTGTGCGCCACCACGCCCGGTGAAATTAGTATTTCTTAAACATTTCTGAAGCCAGCAGTCCTTAAATCAATCCTTAAAGTATTATCTTAGCTGGGATTGAGAGATGTTTTAGTTATATGACGTTTTTAATATGCTTGCTTCAGAAATGTTTAAGAAATACTAATTTCTTGCCAAGTGCGATGGTGCATGCTTGTAATCCTAGTAGGGGCATTCTATCTCCAAGCTACACCCCAGCCCTATTTTCAGTTCTTTATCTTTGAGACAGGGTCTCACTGAGTTGCAAAGGGCCTCACTAAGTACCTGAAGCTGTCCATGAACCTTGATCCTCCTATCTCAGCCTCCCAAATGCCCGGCTGGCTATTGTATTTTATTATCAAAGTGGACTCTGTGTGTGTGTGTGTGTGTGTGTGTGTGTGTGTGTGTGTGTGTGTGTTACTGGAAATGGAACCCAGGGACATTATACCTCCAAGCTACACTCCCAGACCTATTTTTTGTTCTTTTTTAAAATTTTGAAACAGGATCTTGCTGAGTTGCAAAAGGCCTCACTACGTAGCTAAGGCTGTCTGCGAACCATGATCCTCCTCTCTCAGCCTCTCAAATGCTGGGATTACAGACATGTGCAATCATGCCCGGCCAAAATGGACTTTAAAAGTATTTTTTTTCTGGAGATGCACAAAGGTATACTCTATTTAAAACCTGTGATGGATATAGCTTTTGCAAACTCCCAGTAGATGGCAGTATCAGCTCATGGAAAAAATTGCTTCCGTAAATTGAAGAATTCTGAGTATTAACTTTCTAAGCTTGGAAGAAAGTTTTTTAAGTTACAAAATTGGTTTTTTGTTTGTTTGTTTGTTTGGTGGTTTTGGGGATTGAACCCAGGGGCATTATACCTCCAAGCTGCACCTCTTTCCCCCACCCCATCTTGCCAGTTGCATTCAGGGGCATTCAACCTCTGGGCCTATTTTTTATTCTTTACTTTGAAACAGGGTCTCACTAAGTTGAGGAGGCCTCACTAAGCTGAGGCTATTCACAAATTGCGATCCTCCAGTCTCAGCCTCCCAAATGCTGGGATTACACGCATGTGCCACCACACCTGGCTCTTATTCTTATTTTAAAACAGTGTTTCACAATGTTGATGAGAGTCTGACTACTTGTTGAGACTCTCTTCCAACCTGGAATCCTCCTGTCTCAGCCTCCCAAGTACTGAAATCATAAGCGCTGCCCCTATGCCTGGCAAGTTACAAGGATCTTATGTGAGATTGGTGGCATAGTTATGGTGGGTCAAAAGATGTCTTATTATATTTTGTTTTGTAGTAAAAACCTTTTTACAACCTTTTTTGTGTGTATATGGTACTGGGGATTGAACCCAGAGGCGATCTACCTCAGAGCTACATCCCGAGCCCTATTTTTTCATTCTTTATTTTTTTGAAACAGGGTACACTAAATTGCGTAGGGCTTCACTTAATCGCTGAGTCTGGCCATTAACCTGCAATTCTCTTGTCTCAGCCTCCCAAGTAATGGTATTACAAGCATGTGCCACAATGCCAGGCAAGCTACTGCTTTTAAATGAAGCCATTGTTTTAAATGTACATATTTTCTATCATCCTAATCTCGTTGATCACAATTTTATTGAGAATGTTTCACTAAACACATGTTTTAATGAGGTCATAGTGTGTGTAAATTTTTTTATATTCTGTTTTTTTATTTATACATTTTTATATTTTACCCTATTTTTTTTTACCTTATTTTCCTGTTGTCTTAGTTCTACTAGGGAATTATGCTATATTGTGCAGCATTGTATGAGAAAGATATTACATAGGCCTGAAAAGTGTTCTACTTTTTTTTATTTACCCTTTTTATCAAGGGTAAATGGTTATTGGGATTTTGGCCAGTGGGATGGTCAGTGACTTCATGGATACTATTCTGTGATTTTATTGGGTATAGATTAATTTAGATCAAAAAAGCTAATTGAATCATACCATCTTCCTTCCAGTAAGTGGAACATATCTACTTACTGGATGTGTTCTTTTGTAGCTGTATATGCTAAATCTGTTTAGGACTTTGTGATTCATAGTCTGTTCTTCAGTGGCAAGAGAACTGTAGTAAATTTTCATAGGTTTTTTTTTTTAAAGGCCTGGGAAAGAAATATAATTTATTTTCTTTTGGAAAATAAAAAAATCTGAAGTTTCAGTTTTCACAAAATATTAAGCAGTGTTTCACATCTTAGTTTTGTAGTATGCAAATAAGAAAGTTGGGTAGAAAAATCTATACTTATTAAGTACTGATTTTACTTTCTGCTCTTTACCAGGGTTGCTAACACTAATGAAGTCTCCCCCACCCCTTTTGGTACTGGGAATTGAACCAAAGGGCATTCTACCTCCAAGCTACACCTCCAGCCCTATTTTTTATTCTTTGTTTTTTAAATAGGGTCTCACTAAGTTGCAGAGGGCCTCACTAAGTAGCTGAGGCTGGTCTCAAACCTGTGATCTTCCTATCTTACCCTCCCAAGTACTAGGATTATAAGCATGGGCCACCACACCCAGCTGAGATGAGAAGTTATTAAGTTTCTATTGAGTTACTATTAATATTTCTCCATCCCTTCCTTAAATGTTTATATTGGGAAGAAGAAAATGCAGGCAGACTAGTATTTTTGTTAACTTATAGGTCTAAAATAAGCTGCATATTTTTTCAAATCTAATCTATAAATAAAAATACTACCTTCAATAAAATATTTTTAAATTAAAAAATGTTTCTTTAACAGGTTTCTATAATCCAGGAACTTGTTACTAATTATGAAGCCTATCTTAAAACGTGTGACTTTTTTAGCCCTTATGGTAAGTTTAAATTAGATTGAATTGAAATTTGATTTCTCATTTCAGTCCATTTTAACCACAGTAATACTATTTCATGTTTATTATGTGTGTGCTATATAACATATACTTATTAGTTTTTTAATGAATGAATGAAATGAGATTACTTTCAATCTTATTTAATTTAAATTTTCCATAATCCTGTGAATGAGAGTTAACTCTGTTTTAACACAGTGAGACAGACTTAAGTTGAATGGCTTGCCCAACATCATGCAATCAGTTCAATTGGAACCCATTTTTCTGAATTCCTGAATTCTCTACTTCTTCTACTCTTTTATTACTTTTACTTGTATAAATTGGTACTTTGTTTCAGTTTGTAGGGTAACTTGAAAATCATAGTAACTTAATTTAGAAAACCTTGTGGAAAATTTTTAGTTACACATAATAAATATTTTTAGATATATAGTCAGGGTTTTTCTGGAGTCTTTTCTATATCATTAGCCTTTGAGAATTTTTAAAGCAATTCCAGACATGTTATTTCACCTGTAAGTACCTTAGAATACATCTCTGTTTAAAACAGAATTAGTTGGGTGTAGTAGTACTTGCCTATAATTCCACCTACTTGGGATACTGAGGCAGGAGGCCATGATTTTTTTTTTTTTTTTTGGTGGTACTGGGGTTCCTGGAAGCCCTTCTACCTTCGGGCTACACTCCCAGACCTATTTTATATTTTTGAAACAGGGTCTCTTAACGCCAGTGCATCTGGCTTCGAACCTGCGTGATCCTCCTGTCTCCGCCTCCCAAGCACAGGGATTACAAGCGTGCGCCACCACGCCCGGCGAGGCCATAATTTTAAGTCCAGGCTTGGGCCATGTAGCAAGATTCTATCTAAAAAAAAAAAAAAAATACACGAGACTTCCAGGGAGATGGCGACTGAGAAAAGCAGTGTTTTAAGAGTCCTGCTAACACTTGATCTCTATTGCCACAAAATCAGCGCTTTTCATAGCTAGAAAACACTACCAGCAGAGAAGTAAAAAATGTAAACACAAGGGACAGAGAAAAAGAAGACTAGAAGAACAACCAGAGACCAGAAAAGAAACCAGCCCACATTGTGGTGGCGGAGCCGTGCCAGCACCATCTTGCCTCACAGCACCAGGCTCCAGAGAGGAAAGGTAAACAAGGAGCTGAAGTGAGAGCTGCAGATCATTCAGGTGTAATTCAGCAGTTCTGTCAGTGCAAAGAACGTCTAAAACTCCCAGTGGCCAAGCTCATCACACCTTCCAGGGACTCAGAACCAGAACAGAGCTCAAAACAAGAAAAGAAATATGCCAGCCTCATGGCTGAAGGGATGGCAGCGGCCATATTGCCAGCAGTGGTGACGAGTTTATCACCCCTGTGACAACTCCAGATCAGTGCCAACAACAACTGTAAGTGAAATTGCGACACCTAAAGGAGAAATCCCAGCACTGCACTCCCAGGGATTTGCACAGCTTCAATAATCTCCCTGGGTCTGAGATTTTGCAGTCCAACCCAGAGAAGGAGTAGTGGTGGCAAAGATACCACACCATAGTCACATCTCCCCGTGGGAAAATGCCCAGCTGGGCACCCCCACGGTCTCGCACAGCCTCGATTAACTCCCTGGGTCTGAGACTTTGCGATACAACCCAGTAAAGGAGTAGTGGCAGCTGAGATTACCACAAACTCGAGATCCAGAGCACCCTAAGTGAAGTCGTGGTGACCCGGGGAAGAACCCAGAGAAGGCACAAACTTCTGAAATCATGGGAGAGAGGAACAAAAGTAGAGCAGTGAATGCCCACAACCCCACAATATCAGAACCTGATAACACAGACATTCAGAGATCTCCAGAAGATCAAATCAGGAATATAACCATAGAAATAATATAAGACCTTCAAAAATAATTTAGAGAGAGCCTAAAAGAAATAAAGGATGCAACCATTGAAGTAAAGGCATCAATTCAAACTATAAATAATTGATTAGACCACATGGAGAATAGAATCTTGCTCCTAGAAGATGATCACTCCAAAAACGAATGCATAATTTATAACTTAGAAAAAAATCAGACAGCAGGAATCTGACATTGAAGAAAGATGGGCCCATTTTAAGAGAGGTAACCTAAGAATAATCGGAATAGAGGAGGGAAAAGAAGGTGAAGCCAAAGGGATCAATAATCTCTTCAAAGAAATAATAGCAGAAAATTTTCCAAACATAGAGCAGGAGATTGATACACAGGTCCAGGAAACTTATAGAACTCCCTTTAGACAGGGTCAGAGAAAAGGTTCCCCATGTCACATAATTGTCAAAATGACTAATGTAGAAGCTGAGCAGAGAATCTTAAAGGCAACAAAAACAAAAGGCCAAGTGTCATTCAGAGGCAAACCAATTAGAATTACTTCAGACTTCCCAAACCAAGTCATGAAAGCTAGAAGGGCTTGGAGTAACATATTCCAAACTCTGAAAGAAAACAAATTCCAGCCAAAAATTTCCTACCTAGAAAAACTATCTATTAAATTAGATGGGGAGCCGGGCGTGGTGGCACACGCTTGTAATCCCCACACTTGGGAGGTGGAGACAGGAGGATTGGGCTGGTTCGAAGTCAGCCGCACTGGCTTAAGAGACCCTGTTTCCAAATAAAAAAGTATGAAAATAGGTTTGGGAGTATAGCCCAGAGGTAGAAGGGCTTCCAGGAACCCCAGTACCACCAAAAAAGAAAAAAAAAATTAGATGGGGAAATAAGAAGCCTCCATGACAAACAGAAAGTGAAGGAATTTATGTCTTCAAAACCAGCACTAGAGAAAATACTCAAGGATTAACTACAAAGAAGAAATAGGTAATACACACCAGAACCAGGGAACAAGATTTTCCATCCAGCAGACAACTAAGCAAAGAAGAATAAACAGTATTTCAAACAGAAATAAAATCTTAACATGTTAGGAATTAAAAGTTGTCTCTCAATAATCACGCTGAGTGGCCTCAATTCCCCAATAAAAAGACATGAAGTGGCAAAATGGATTAAAAACCAGAATCCATCCATCTGCTGCTTACAAGAAACACATTTTGCAAGTAAAGAGAGTAAACAAACTCAAGGTAATGGGCTGGAGCAAGGTAATTCATGTTAAGTAGCCATCCTAACAAATGTGAAGTAGTATTTCACTATAGTTTTTATTTGTATTTCCTTAATGATTAGTTATATTATAATAATGACGAGTGATAGTCATGCGTTTATTGGTCATATAAAAATCTTTGGAGATTCATCTATTTTAATCTTTTACCTATTTCTAAATTGTATTGTTTGCTTTTATTGTTGCTAATTTTTAGGATTTCTATTTGGAATATTAATATACTTTCAGATATAGCCTTTGGAAATATTTTATCCCATTCTATCAGTAACTTTTAATCTGTCTACATTGGCTTTAGATGTACAATTTTTTTATTTTTATGAAGTTTGTTTGTTTATTCTTTTGTTGCCTGTGCCTTTGGAATCCTATTTAAGAAATCACTGCCAATCTCAGTGTTGTGAAGTTTTATGACTGAGGTTTTCTTCTAAAAGTTTATAGTCTTAAGATTTACATTTAGGTCTATTACCTGTTTTGAGTTAATATTTGTATATGGTGTTAGTTAAGGGTCCAATTTTATTCTTTTTCATGTAATTATTATTTTTCAACAATATTTAGTGAAAAGATTATAATTTCCTTCACCAAATGTTCTTGGAAACCTTGCCAAAAATAACTTGACCATATATGGAAAAATTTATTTCTAGGCTTTTTATTTTACTCCACTGGTTTATATATCTGCCTTTATAGCAGAACTACATTATTTTGATTATTATAGCTCTATAAGGTTTGAAATCAGAAAATGTACATCTTCCAACTGTGTTCTTTTTCGAGATTGTTTTGGATGTTTAGAGTTCATATTTCATGTTAGAATAGATTTTTTCTGAAAAATAAATAAATGTAATAAAAATACACAAAGTTAATTTTATATCAGAGTATCTCATACCCATTTCATATTCAGCTTTCTCTCATTATCCAGATCAATTGTTGTATGTTTAAATCTAGATATAGTTAAGGTCCACATTTTGCATTATATTATGTTCTGAGGGTCTGGGATGGAACCCAGGGGTATTCAACCTCCGAGTTATACTCCCTGCCCTATTTTTTATTCTTTCTTTTGAAGCAGGGTCTCACTAAGTAGCTGAGGCTGTCCACGAACCATGATCCTCTGGTCTCAGCCTCCCAAATGCTGGGATTACAAGCGTGTGCCACCATGCCTGGCTCTGATGTTCTTTTAAAGTGGAGCAATAGTTTCCCTTCTCTTTTATTTTTTTTAAATTATTTTGAAACAGGGTCTCTCTGAGGATTGCAAGCTGTTTTGCCACACCTGGCTTTTCCCTCCCTTTTAAAAACACCTTTTGTTGGAAGTCATTCATTTATGGTGGAATATTCTGTTCTAGCTTTGTGGCTTTTTTTTCTTTTTCTTTTTTCTTTCTTTCTTTCTTTTTTTTTTTTTTTTTTTTTTTTGCAGAATTGAGGATTGATCTTAGGAGCATTCTATCTCTGAGCTATATCCCCAGCCCTGGGTCTCACTAAGTTGCAAAAGGCCTCTGGGTTCAATCCTAGTACCAAAAAAAAAAAAAAAAGGTATGTCCATATATGAAGTTATCACTACCAATCTAATCTCACTAACACATACAGGAGAGAGGGGATGTATGGATGGAAACACACAAAGTACTGTGTGCAGGGACCTGGAAGTATAGCACAATGGTAGAGCACCCCTGTGTTCAATCCCAGTACTACCAAAAAAAAAAAAAAAAAGGAAAGAAAGAAAAGAAGAGTAAGTCAGGCCAATATACCTTAGTGGCTGCTAAAATCCTTAGGTCAAAGGCCATGAGAATCTTTTTTTTTTTTTTTTGCAATACTGGAGATTGAACCCAGGAGCATTCTACCTCTGAGCTACACCTACAGCCCTATTTTTTTATTCTTTATTTTGAAACAAGGTTTCAGCAAGTTGCAGAGGCCCTCATTAAGTAGCTGAGGCTGGGTGCAAACCTGTGATCCTCCTGTCTCAGCCTCCCAAGTACCGGGATCACAAACATGAGCTACCATGCCTGGCTACCATGAGGAACTTTCTTTTCTTTTTTGCAGTACTGGTGATGGAACCCCGGGGGGAATTTTGACTAGGAGCTACACTCTCAGTCCTATTTTTTCTTCTCTATTTTGAAACAGGGTCTCACTGAGTTGCAAAGGGCCTCACTAAGTAGCTGAGGCTGTCTATGAACCGCGATCCTCCTGTATCAGCCTCTCAAATGCTGGGATTACATGTGTGTGCCACCACACAGGGCTCCCCCAGCCTTATTTTATTTTTTATTTTTATTTTTTTACGGGTCTGGGATGAAACCCAGGGGCATTTGACCTCTGAGCTACACCCCCTGCCCTATTTTTTATTCTTTTATTTTGAAACCGGGTCTCACCGAGTTGCAGAGGGCCTCACTAAGTAGCTGAGGCTGTCGGCAAACCTCAGTCCTCCAGTTTCAGCTTCCCAAATGCTGGGATTACAAGCGTGGGCCACCACACCAGCTTTTTATTTTTTATTTTGAAACAAAGTTTCACTAAATTCCAAAGAGCCTCACTAAGTTGCTGAGGCTGGCCTAGAACCTGTGATCCTCCTGTCACAGTCTCCCAAGTACTGGGATTACAGGCGTGCACCACCATGCCTGGCCTGACCAATCTTATAATCAAAAAGGAAAGATAGTCAGAATGCCTCATTCTCTTATTATGATAAAATATAAGTCCAAAACACGGTGGTGAGGCATACACACAGAGCCTGAATTCATTCAAGCCTGTGAATGAATGTTCTGGGCGGGGGTCGAGCGCAGGGCACGCCAGCTGGGGCCCGGGTCGCGGGACTCTGGGTCCCGGCCGAACTGCGCATAGCACGCCAGACCCCTGGAGAAACCAGGCCCAGTAAGATGCTGGGTTCTGGGCAGGGGTCGCGCGCGGGGCACGCCAGCTGGGGCCCGGGTCGCGGGACTCTGGGCCCCAGGCCGAACTGCGAGTAGCACGCCAGACCCCTGGAGAAACCGGGCCCAGAACAGAAAAAGATAGAGAAAAATATTGGAGAGGAGGTAAGAAAGCCGTTATGGATGCCAGGACACTGGAGATGCAGACAAAACTTATCTAAATGCACTGGAACTTATGGAAAAATTCGCCGTGAAAGAGGACTGCTATTTCTCTATATTGTTAAGAATCTCAGACATCACATATAAGGAGGAGTTTAGCTGAGACCAAGGAGAAATGCGGTGTTGAAAGAGTTCTCCGCGATGGTGGTGGAGACTTGTATTCAGGAGAAGCAGAAACCGGATCTTACCAACTTTATTTTTTTGGAGAAATTACACCAAATGTCGAATGCTACCATCACGCATGCTTAGGAACACTGGACAACATTCAGAGTGGAAAAAGAGCCTGGGAAGGATTTGAAACGGTGGAGGCAGTGGCAATGCCAGTGGCCAATATTCGGGGGAGGCAGAGATCTGATACATTACACCTGGAACCTTTGAAATAATAACCACAGAGACAGTGATCGGAACCTGCTGAGAGGTTAGGCGGGCGCCGGGGCCAGGGGCCGACATCGGAGCTTGCTGTGAGGCAAGGCCACTACTGAGGCCTCCGTGGCCGGGATTGGAACCTGCAGAGGGGTTAGACCGATGCTGGGGCCAGCGAGGCCGGCATTGGAGCCTGCCATGAGGCAAGGCTTGTGCTAGGGCCTCCGAGGTCGGGTCCGGAACTTGCTGAGGGGTTAGGCCGGTGCTGGGGTCAGCGAGGCCGGCATCGGAGCCTGCCGTGAGGCAAGGCCAGTGTTGGGGCCCCCGAGGACAGGACCGGAGCCTGCTGAGGGGTTAGGCCGGTGCTGGGGCCAGTGAGGCTGGCATCAGAGCCTGCCATGAGGCAAGGCCGGTACTGGGGCCTCCGAGGCCAGGATAAGAGCCTGCCGAGGGGTTAGGCCGGTGCTGGGGCCGGTGAGGCCGGCATCGGAGCCTGCCTTGAGGCATGACCAGTGCTGGGGCCTCCGAGGCCGGGATTGGAGCCTGCCGAGGGGTTAGGCCGGTGCTGGGGCCAGTGAGGCCGGCATCGGAGCCTGCCGTGAGGCATGACCAGTGCTGGGGCCTCCGAGGCCGGGATCGGAGCCTGCCGAGGGGTTAGGCCGGTGCTGGGGCCAGCGAGGCCAGCATCGGAGCCTGCCTTGAGGCAAGGCTGGTACTGGGGCCTCGAGGCCAGGATAAGAGCCTGCCGAGGGGTTAGGCCGGTGCTGGGGCCAGCGAGGCCGGCATCGGAGCCTGCCGTGAGACATGACCAGTGCTGGGGTCTCCGAGGCCGGGATCGGAGCCTGCCGAGGGGTTAGGCCGGTGCTGGGGCCAGTGAGGTAGGCATCGGAGCCTGCAGTGAGGCATGACCAGTGCTGGGGCCTCCGAGGCCGGGATCAGAGCCTGCCGAGGGGTTAGGCCGGTGCTGGGGCCAGTGAGGCCGGCATCGGAGCCTGCCTTGAGGCAAGGCCGGTACTGGGGCCTCAAGGCCAGGATTAGAGCCTGCCGAGGGGTTAGGCCGGTGCTGGGGCCAGCGAGGCCGGCATCGGAGCCTGCCTTGAGGCATGACCAATGCTGGGGCCTCCAAGGCCGGGATCGGAGCCTGCCGAGGGTTTAGGCCGGTGCTGGGGCCAGTGAGGCCGGCATCAGAGCCTGCCTTGAGGCAAGGCCGGTACTGGGGCCTCCGAGGCCAGGATAAGAGCCTGCCGAGGGGTTAGGCCGCTGCTGGGGCCAGTGAGGCCGGCATCGGAGCCTGCCTTGAGGCAAGGCCGGTACTGGGGCCTCCGAGGCCGGGATCGGAGCCTGCCGAGGGGTTAGGCCGCTGCTGGGGCCAGTGAGGCCAGCATAGGAGCCTGCCATGAGGCAAAGCCGGTACTTGGGCCTCGAGGCCAGGTTAAGAGCCTGCCGAGGGGTTAGGCCGGTGCTGGAGCCAGCGAGGCTGGCATCGGAGCCTGCTGTGAGGCAAGGCCGATACTGGGGCCTCTGAGGCCAGGATAAGAGCCTGCCGAGGGGTTAGGCCGGTGCTGGGGCCAGTGAGGCCGGCATCGGAGTCTGCCTTGAGGCATGACCAATGCTGGGGCCTCCAAGGCCGGGATTGGAGCCTGCCGAGGGGTTAGGCTGGTGCTGGGGCCAACGAGGCCGGCATTGGAGCCTGCCATGAGGCTAGGCCGGTGCTGGGGCCTCCGAGGCCGGGATTGGAATCCTTCCAAGGGGTTAGACCGGTGCAGGGGCCAATGGCCAGCATCGGAGCCTGGCGTGAGGCAAGTTCACTCCTGCGGCCTCCAAGGCCGGGACCAAAGCCAGCTTAGGGGTTAGACCGGTTCAGGGTCCAGCGAGAACAGAACTGGGGCCTCCCATGAGGCAAGGCCGCTGCTTGAGCCAGCGAGGTCTGGATCAGTCCACTGAGTAGCCAGGCCACTACTGGGACCATCAAGAGTGGGATCGGTACTTGCAACGCAGCATGCACAGAGAAATATCACAGAAAATATAAATCATACGCTTCTCTTAATCAGCAATAACTAGGAGGAAAAGGGCAACAGGAAGAGGTTGAGCTATAGAAAGGGCCCTATAGTGAAGCAACTAATGTGACCAATCAGAGGGTATGTAATACTGGAGGAGGGAGCCTCTTTAAAACTCAGGAGGTACATAAACAAATGTATCAAAGTAAATCACCAAAGAAGTGTGGGATGGAGGGAGGGGGAGGGAATGGGATGGGGGCTGGAGGAGGGCTAATTGGATGATGTGTGCTTGTATATCCTCTCAAGTCTTGTACTCCAATGTGATTGATATATGACTACAATGCACCAATTTAAAAAATAAATTAATTAAAAAATAAAATAAAAGGATAAAATATTTTTGATAAAAATAAATAAATAAATAAATTAGGGCTGGAGTTGTAGCTCAGAGGTAGGAATGCCCCTGGGTTCAATTCCCAGTACCAAAAAAAAAAAGGGTCTTGCTAAATTGCTAAGGCTGGCCTCCAACCTGTGGCCCCCCATCTCAGCCTTCTAAATACTGGGATTGTAGGCGAGTGCCACCATGCTCATCTTGACAAATGATTTTTACACATAGATATACATATTCTTTTCTTCGTCTCCCTCTCCCACCTCTCTCTTTTTTTTAACTTTTATTAAAGGCCATACCTATAGAACTTTTATTGTTTCTTATAAAAAGTGTTTTCTCATATGAAACAGCCTAAAACTGATACTTATTGCCAAGCTAATAATTGTTTACCATTTGTAAGGGGAAATAGAAAAGTAGCTTTAATGTACTGAGTTAAGTTTTTTAGTTTTTTTTTCCTCTCTGTAGTACTGGGGATTGAGCCCAGAGGTATTCCACCTCTGAGCTATGTCCCTAACCCTATTGTTTTATTTAGAAAAAAGATCATGGTAGGTTGCTGAGGTTGTTCTCCAACCTGCAGTCTTTCTGTCTCTGCCTCCTAAGTACTAGTATTACAGGCATGCACCACCACACCTGGCTTGAGCTAAGTGTTTTGTATACATGATATTATTTAATTCTTAATCCTACAAATCATCACCCCTGTTAAGAAAATGTCTAGAGAGGTCAAGTCATTGCACTAGCTGGAGATCACTCAAGTACTCATTTAGAGCCAGGATTCTGCATTGAGTGTCTTTAATTCTGAAACCTATGTTCTTAATGTTAAATTGGTCAGAACTGTATAAAAGTTACAGTTATCATAATAACTACTGTTTCTATTTGTTTGTGTGTAGGGGGTACTGGGGATTGAACCATTGAAGCCAGGGGCATTCTACCTCTGAGCTACAACCCAGCCCTGTTTTTAATTTTTATTTTGAAACAGAGTCTCAGGTTGATAAGAGTCTCTCTCCCACTACTTGCTGAGGTGATCCTCCTATTTCAGCTTCCCAAGCACTGGAATTACTGGCATGCACCACCACATGTTGCTTTAACTATCATTTCTAGAACTCAGATGCCAGATGGGCGTGGTGGCACACAGCTGTAATCCCAGTACTTGGAGGCTGAAACAGGAGAATTGCAAGGTTGTGGCCACCCTCAGCAACTTACAGAGGGCCCAGAAACTTAGTGAGACACCGTTTCAAAATAAAAACTAAAATAGGGCTGGGGGATATAGTTCAGAGACAGAATGCCCCTGGGTTCAATCCCCAGGACCACAAAAAGAGACTCTTAAGATGCCATAGTATTGATAGCAGATACAAAGTATATGTGAATGTTGGGAGAGAGGATTATAAAAAATGATAGATATTGGAGCTGGGCGTGGTGATGCATGCTTGTAATCCCAGTATTCGGGAGGCTGACGCAGACAGCCTCAGTTACTAAGTGAGGCCCTTTGCAACTTAGTGAGACCCTGTTTTAAAATAAAGAATAAAAAATAGGGCAGGGTGTAGCTCAGAGGTAGAATACTGCTGGATTCAATACCTAGCACCATAAAAGAAAAAAAAAGGTGTAGATTTGCTAATGCATATTTGATACTTAACTTTTTTTTTTTTTTTGCGGTACTGGGGGTGGAACTCAGGGACATTCTATCTCTGAGAGACAACCCCAGCTCTAACTTTTTATTTTATTTATTTATTTATTTATTTATTTTTGGTGGTACTGGGGTTCCTGGAGGCCCTTCTACCTCCGGGCTACACTCCCAGACCTATTTTTTTATATTTTTATTTGGAAACAGGATCTCTTAAGCCAGTGCGGCTGGCTTCGAACCTGCGTGATCCTCCTGTCTCCGCCTCCTAAGTGCGGGGATTACAAGCGTGCGCCACCATGCCCAGCTATCCTTTATTTTTGAAACAGTGTCTCACCGAGTTGTGAAGGACTTGCTAAGTAGCTAAGGCTGTCTGTGAACCACTATCCTCTGGTCTCTACCTTTCAAACGCTGGGATCACAAGCATGAGCCACTACACCTTGTGATAACTATTTTTGATAAACTTGTTTTTTCTTTTTTTTTTTTTTTTTTTTGGTGGTACAAAGCTTGAACCCAGGGGCATATTACCTCTGAGCTGCATCCGTGGCCCAATTTTATTCTTTATTTTGAAACAAGATCTCACTAAGCTGCGGAGGCCCTCACTAAGTAGCTGAGGCTGGCCATGAACCCAGATCCTCCTCTCAACCTCCCAAGTACTAGAATTACAAACGTGTGCCACCACACCTGGCTTGATAAACTTTTTTTATTTTTTATTTATTTTTGTGGGTCTAGGGATGGAACCCAGGGGCATTCAATCTCTGAGCTACACTCCCTGCCCTATTTTTTATTCTTTATTTTGAAACAGGGTCTCACTAAGTTGCAGAGGGCCTCACTAAGTAGGTGAGGTTGCCGGCGAACTGTGATTATCCGGTCTCAGACTCCCAAATGCGGGGATTACAAGTGTGTGCCACCATGCCCGGCTTTTGATAAACTTTATGAAATGAAAAGTTAATGTTCTTTTAAAGATGTGTTGATCAAAAAATTAAAAATATATACAGCTATAAAGAAGTAATAAAATATATCTATAATTCTGTTTGCCCAGAGATGAGAACTTTTAAGGCTTTTAATAAATTAAGAGACTTGAGCCGGCATGGTGGTGCATGTAAACTACTTAGCTTGAGAGGCTTCAGCTAGTGAGCCCCTCTGCAACTTAGTGAGATCCTGTTTCAAAATAACGAATAAAAGCCAGGCATGGTGGTGCATTCTTGTAATCCCAAAATTTGGGAGGCTGAGGCAGGAGGATTGTGGTTCGCAGACAGCCTCAGCTATTTAGTGAGGCCTTTTGCAACTCAGTGAGACCCTGTTTCAAAATAAAGAATAAAAAATAGGCTAGAGTTTCACCCCCAGTGCCTCCCCCCCAAAAAAAAGATTTTTTTTAATTAAAAAAAAAAGAATAAAAAATAAGGTTGGAAGTATAGCTTGGAGGAAGAATGCCCCTGGGTTCCGTCCCTAGTACTGAAAAATAAATAAATACAATTAAATAAATAAAGTGACCTGAACTAATAAAAAATGGAAGTAAAAAGAACTGAAGACTGAAGTTATTTGTATACATATGTCTTTGCCATCTGAACTGGGATCTTGCAAATATATTGAAAAGTAAGTTTTCTTTTAGCCAAGCACCATGGTGTATGCCTGTAATTCAAACTACTCAGGAGGCTGAGGCATGAGGATAGCAAATTTGAGGTCATCCTGGGCAACTTAGTAAAACCTCTGCCTCAAGAAAAAAATAAAAATTGGGCTTGGGGCTGCAACTGAGTGGTAGAGTCTTTGCCTACAAGTGTGAGACCCTGGATTCAATCTCTAGTATCACAAAAATAAAATGAAATAAAATATCTCTTCTAAACTTGACAGAAGCCAGGCGTGGTGGCGCACGCTTATAATCCCAGCATTTGGGAGGCTGAGACCAGAGGATTGCAGTTCACCTTAGCTACTTAGTGACGCCCTCCGTAACTTAGACCCTTCTTGAAAATAAAGAATAAAAAACAGGGCTCGGAGGTTGAATGTCCCTGGGTTTTATCCCCAGGCCTGCAAATAAATTAAAATAAAATAAAATAAACTTGACAGAACTCCAGTGCCCCTGCACGGGAAGTAGTTACTTTATGTCTTCCACTCAGAATTATCATTGAGCTTATAAGTATTCTTTTTGTGTGTATGTGTGGTACTGGGGGTGGAACCCAGGGGCTTTTCTACCTCTGGGCTATACTCCCAGACCTATTTTATGCCTTATTTGGAAACAGGGTCTCACTGAGTTGCTGAGAGCCTCACTAGCTCAGGCTGGCTTTGAACCTGTGTGATCCTCCTGTCTCAGCCTCCCAAGCACTGGGATTACAAGCATTCGCCACCACACCTGGCATGAGCTTAAGTATTCTTAACATATCCTTAACAAATACAGACATTAGGTTGATAGCATACTGCAGAGGAGAGATAGCAAAGTAGAAATGTTACCATAGAATAGAAAATGCCATTATAAGCAGATGGGAAAAAAAAAAAAAGGTGACAGTGGATAGCATAACTTGAAGCAAGGAGATTGGGAAACTGAAAGACTTCTTGGAACTATTACTAAGAGATTCTACAATACTTGGTATACATAATAGTGACCCCAGTTAGCAAGGAAAGGGTAAGTAGCAGAAAGAAAAATAAAAGCAGAAAATAGGCAGCACTCATAGCATTATTGTCTTAAGTAGTATAAATAAAACCTTTATTATTTAAAAGCTGTTTTAGTAATCTAGTCTTTACAGTGCAAAGTGTTGAAATATCCCAACAAAGCTTGATAAATAAGACATTATGTAATTTAAAACCAGTAGGAGCCATTGGAAGTACATTAATGTGTCTGTTAATTGCTATTTATTGTCATAATAATACTTGTAACAAGAGTTGTAAAAAATGAGATGGGATCTGTTGTATTGCATTCAGGAAGGAACGTCTGCCTTGGAGAACCTCAGTGAGATGCAGTGCATGTGGTTTCTGACAGAATGCATTTCAGCCTATCAGCGGCTGGGGAGATACGGGGATGCTTTGAAAAAATGCCATGAAGTAGAAAGGGTAAGTCGTTAGTATTTTGACTTTAGTTTTCTCAGGTAACAAGAAAAGCAAGTCAATTTCTACACGGGATGTTCTGTCTCTTCTAACTACTTTGACAGCTTACTGTGAAAAGAAAAAATTCTGAACATTCAGATTATAAACAAATTTTGCTTTTTTGGTCCTGACATGATTATGCCTTTGACATGCCTATATATTTTTGTTTGATGAAAGAAGAAAAGAAGACTAATATTTTTAACCATTGTTACTATTGCTGACATAAACTCAAAATTTCTGTTCCCTGATTGGGCCAATTTTTGGTTTTCATCCCTAAGAGGACACACAGCTGATGGCAACCTCATTTCTCTTGTAAATGTCAGATCTGGTCTGCTGCAGTCAGCCTCTCTCCAGTTGTCTTCCCGGGATATTGACTCTCACCTTTAGTACTCTGGACAGCACTGTGTAGCCAGTTTGCAGGCGTATTTGATTTGCTTTTAGAATTGTGTGTGTGATGTGCCTTAGTGAGGGGACCTTTCTTTTCCTTTGTGTGAATTTTTGTTTTCCTGTTCTTTGTCATCTCTGAAGCACTCTCCTTCCACATGGACCACAGGAGGAAATGAGCCGCAAATGCACCCCTGGGGCAGTCCTCAGCAGCCCTCAGTTGTGGGGCACTCGCACCACCCTTCCCCTGCTGACGCAGTATAAAATCACAGGCATCGTAGTCAGGTGAGCCGATGTCTGCATCATAGCAGTCACTTTGGCCTTCTTCCCATGGGAGATTTCTGAGATTACCCCCCAAAAGGAAGGCTTTATCTTTGGGGTGCCTTTTGATGGTAACTGGACTAGGATTAAATCAAAGCCTTTATAGAAATGACCTGATTTTTCCTTTGCTCTGTTTTTTGGGGTCCCCCCCCCTTTTAAATAAACCGTGATGGTTGTATCTCTAGGGAAAAGTCTTTCTCATTTCTTTTTTCCTAGCAAAATATAAAGTCCTTGGGTGATAAGTGAAATAGCCAAGCATTCTCATTTAAATTCGGCTCTTATTCTTTGATAAGAGCATAGATCACTAGCTTTTTGAATACTCCCTAAGGTACTCATCACCATAAAAGCTGATACTGGGCGCTGTGGGGCATATGTATAATCCCAGTACTTAGGATGCTGGAACAGGATTATAGGTCCAAGATCAGCATCAGCAAGAATGTTTTTGGATTAGTAATTCTAGCAAGACTATAACTTAGAAATTTACCAGATTTTCTAAATGAAATTTGAATATTTTAGGTTCATTATAGATGTGAACTTCTCAAACTTAAATCTTATTATACCTCCCAACATTAATGCCTATATTGTTTCATTCTTTCTACTGTTTTGAGAATCGCTGGAATATAATTAAATCTTCTGTTACCAAGTTTCATTTATTATTTTCTCTTAAGTTTGTAGTGCTTTTGACTGAGTAGAATGAAATAAAATTTTGTTAATGAAATAGAATGTCAAGTTAAGCTACTTTCTAGTTTAAGACATTTAATTGATAGAAACCATTTTTGAAGTAAAAAAATTTCAAGTAATTATTGGTTATCAAAGCTGGGCATGGTGATACATTCTTGTAATCTCAGTTCTTTGGAGGCTGAGATAGGAGGATCACAGGCTTGTGGCCAGCCTCAGCAACCTTGTGAGGCCCTCTGCAATTTAGTGAGACTCTGTTTCAAAATAAAACATAAGAATAAGGCTGGGGGTGTATGTAGGAGGTAGAATGCTCCTGAGTTCAATCCCCAGTAGTGCCAAAATGTGTGTGTGTGTGTTGTGTGTGTGTGTGTGTGTGTGTTACCACCCTTTGGTCACATCACATAATTATTGCTAGAAACTGTGACTATCTTCATTCAGATTTTGCTGTTGGCATTTGAGAACAAGAAGGTCTAGAAACAGCTAAAAAGAAATTCCTCTTTTACTTATAAGCTAGTCTTTTTTATAACAAATATATCCATACTAAAAGTATATAGGAATTAATAACTTAAGATTATTAATGTAGATTTTACATATGTGGCTATATGTAGAAATGTGTTCATTAGATATAGTATAACTAAATGTTTATTGAATGAATATGTAATGCTCCTTAAATTAATTTATGTATATGTGGTACTAGGGGTGGAACCCAGGAGCCTTCTACCTCTGACTGCCTACATCCTTAGCCCTATTTTATTTGAAACGGTCTCACTAGGTCGCTGACAGCCTTGTGATGTTGAGGCTGGCTTCAAACCTGTGAACCTCCTGTTCAGCCTCCTGAGTACTGGGATTACAAGAAAGCACCACCACACACAGCTTAATTAACTTTTAATAAAATTAGTATAATCTGAAATAAAATTCATGATGATGTTGTATCATTGGAAGGATTTAGAAGTAGTTATAAAATTCAAAGATTTATTGTAATAAATATCTGCATATCTACCCTGGATTTTGATTCTTTTTAATGTGGTACTGAGGATTGAACCCAGGGGCATTCTGCCTCCAAGTTATACCATCAGTCCTATTTTGTATTTTTTATGTTGAAACAGGGTCTCACTAAGTTGTGGAGGGCTCACTAAGTAGCCGAGGCTGTCTGAGAATCTGTGATCCTCCTGTCTCAGCCTCCCAAGTACTAGGATTACAAGTGTGCGCCACCATGCCTGGCGATTTTGAATGTTTTAATAAGAAAGTGAAGACTTTGAAAAGTAAACACCGTGAGACTGTAAATTCCCTTCTAAACAGAAGTTAATTGAGAAGCAAGTTTAAATAAGCGCTGTCTAGGCTGTCTAGGTCTTTATTTGGCTCTCAAATACTCATTCAAGTGACATAGTAGCATGCTGCTGAAGTATCTGCTAGGGAGAATGGCAAGTTGAGGCCAGCTCCAGCAAATTAGCAAGACCCTGTCTTAGAATTAAACACAAAACAAAAATAAACATTAACCTAGGTCCAGTGGCATACACTTGTAATTCCGCTACTTTGGAAGTTGAGGTAGGAGGATCACAAGTTTAAGGCCAGCCTGAGTAATTTAACAAGACCCTGGCTCCAAATTAAAAAAAAAATAAACTATAACATTCACTTAAGAATTCTTTCACTGAAGACAGTTTCAGCAAGGATATATATTGCTATGAGCTCTTCATAATGGATTTAAAATGTTAGAATTCTAGAATAATTCATTAGAATACTTTTTTTGTCTTTATCTTGCCCTTCTAGGAGGATTTTAGTATTATATGTAAAGGTTATATAGTCCAACCCAACCTCATGTTTGAATTTTAGCAAAATAAAAAGTTTTGAAAATATTAACTATAAGTCAGGCATGCTGGCATGCACTTGTAATCCCAGTACTTGGGAGGCTGAGGCAGGAGGGCTGCAGGTTAGAGGTCAGCCTCAGCAATTAAAATAAAACAGGGCATTCTACCTCTAAGCTACACCTCCAGCCCAGTTTTATTTCTTATTCGGAAAGTGTCTCACTAGGTTGCTGAGAGCTTTGCTAAGTTTCCACGACTGGCTTTGAACCTGTAGTCCTGTCTCAGCCTCCCATGTACTGGGATTATAAGCATATGCTGCCATGCCGGCTGACTTTAAACTATTTTGTCTTTTAAGAGTTGTATTCTTAGCTGGGCACAGTAATGCACTGCTGTAATCCCAATATTTGGGAGACTGAGGTAGAGGATTGCAGGCCAGCATGTGGTAACTTAGCAAGACCCCATCAAAATAAGAAGTAAAAAGGGCTGGGATGTAGCTCAGAGGTAGAATGATACCGGTTTCAACCCCTAGTACCACAAAAAAGGAAGAAAAATGTTCTCTTTATTTTCCTTTAAAATAATGATTGGGTTAAGCCAGGCGTGGTGGTGCACGCTTGTAATCCCCGTGCTTGGGTCTCACAGGTTCGAAGCCAGCCTCAGCTACTTAGTGAGGCTCTCAGCAACTTAGTGAGACCCTGTTTCCAAATAAAATATAAAATAGGTCTGGGAGTATAGCCCGGAGGTAGAAAGCCCCTGGGTTCCACCTCCAGTACCACCAAAAGAAATTAAAAATAATAATAATGATTGGGTTATTATAGTGTATTGCCAAACAGGACAAAACGCATATTTCTGACTTGATCTAGGAATTCTGATAGATAAAACCTTTTGAATTAACTGTTACCAAGTTGACATATGTGCTTTTTGATGACAGATTCTCTAAAAATAAAGTTGCTTTTTCTCCTAGTTGATCTAGTTTTTAAGTCCAGGGGGTTTTGTGCTTTTCTTTGCTTAGGCTTTTTTTTGTAGTCTCAGCCAGGAAGCCTGATAAGTGATGGGTAGGAGAATCTGGGCTTGAAAAGAGGCCCTAATACAGGATTCCTAAAGAAAATTATACTCTAAAACTGGGAATAACTTTTCTTACTATTTTGCTGACTTGTCTTAATATGATTCAGGCCTGATTCTGCTATCTTCATCAATTTGGGCCAACACCCTTCTCCTGCACACCCCCCCCCCCCGGAAGAAAAAGAGATGGAGGGAGAAATTAGTTTTCATTGTGTGTGTGTATGTGAGGGTGTGGTACTCAGGATTGAACCCAGGAGCATTCTACCTCTGAGCTATACTCTCAGCCCTATTTTTTTTTTTTTTTTTTGACACAGGGTCTCACAAAGTTACTGAGCCTGGCCACAAGCCAGTGATCCTCCTGTCTCAGTCTTCCAAGTACTGTGAGTATAGGCATGTACCACTGTGCCTGGCTGAGAAACTAGTATTTTAGGATGAGGAAGAAATATTTCAGGGCATGAGCTGTCTGTTAGGATTTGGTTACCCAGTTTTTTACAGTGATCTGATAGGTAGCCTTATTATGTCCTTTGTGTTTGGCCCAAAAGCGCAGAGAAACTAAGTATATGTGTTTTGTTATCTAAGTATACATATGTTTGTTTTACAGAGTTGAGGAACTAAAAAATAAAAAAATAAATCCAAGATAGTACAAAGAAGAGCTTTGTGGCTATGGAATAATTACTGACTGTGTTAGTGGTTATGAGACCACACATGATAAAATCACATACAAACATGCATTGTACCAATGTCAGGTGCTTTGTTTTGATATTGTTCTGTGATTATCTATTTAACCTTTGAGGGAGTGGTATACAGGACCCCTCTCTACTGCCTTTCTGCCTTCTTCTGTGTCTATTCCAAAATTTGAAAAAGATGAACTCAAGATTACTCAGTTGTTTATGAAGTATTCTGTAATACATAGTTTCTTCCAAAGCAAAGTATGAATAAGCCATAGCTGCAATATTGTACTTGTTCTGATTTAATCTAGCCACCTTCCTTTTGCCATTATTACCTTATTATGGAGTGATTGACCACCCACATTTGTCAGTGGCTGAGTGGTTCTGAGGCATGGTGCTTTCAGTGGAAAAACTAGGAATGTTTCTGGAAAACTGAGATAAGTTGGTCCCCTGTTTATAGAAGACATTAACTGGAGAGAGGCAGCCTGTGGGCTGTTCCTGATAAAAAGGTGGCTTAACTGTTTGTCATTCCAAATGTTCTAAGACTTAAAATCTTTGTCTATATAGGCTTCTAGGAATATCTCTTGGAGTTTATCATCTGCTTTTTTATACACTTCTCTTTTTTATACACTTCTCAGCCTATGAAAGTTCTATAATCTATTAGATATTTTTATCTCATTATTGTTCCATGACTTTTAGCATTGCCATTTTTCCTTGGTCAATTGTATTGAATTTAAAGATATTATGGTGTCAGATATAACTGGATTTACATTAAGGGAAACAACTAACCACTCTATGAAATATATAAACCTGTGATTAAAAAAAACAAGATAGTGTTATTATTTAGGAGTTTGCTTTTGGTGGGAAGAAAGCAGTTTTAAACATTATTAAAGCATGACTTTTAGTAATAAGTATAATGTGAGATGCTCCTTTTTTAATTTCTTGTACTCCATACTATTATTCTTAGAATTCTTCTCTGAGAGTCTCAGATACTTAATGTCTATAGCATGTTTCTAATTACCAGAATGATTAAAATTACCAAATAATAATGGTAATAATAATAATTACCATTATTATTAATGGTAATTATTAATGGTAATAATAATAATTGCAGACATTTCTTTTCCTGCACAGTGAGTTACTAGACTCCTCAGGGTAGAGAGAACAAGAAATAATAGAAAAGCTTGATCTACTTTGATGTATTCATTCAGTTTTTTTGGTGTGATTTTGGAGAAATTAAAGCAGGAGGAAAAAAACAGAAATTCATGCAGGGGAGAAAATAAAATTATAAAATTGTTTTGTGGGGCTAGGGACTTAGTTTTTTCCTTTCCATGGAAGGAACTAATTCTTAACCTTTTGGGCCATGGGCCCTTTGAAAATGGAATGAAAGCTTTGAGCTCTCTTGTTAGGAATAAGTTATTATCCTTGTTTATAGATTGATTTCTGATGAAAACTTTTGTAAAATGGAAAATAGGTAGGCAAATGAGTTCTTTACTGAGTAAAAGACAACTCTAATGCTCTGTGTTGTGTAGCAGTTGACTATTGAGAACGAACTTTAAAATGGGTTCTTATTTGATCCTTTAACAACCTCAAGAAATTGCAGACATTTCTTTATTTTTAACTTAATTAAAGCTTCGGGAAATTAAAAGACTTAATTCGAGTTCATGTGTCTGATAAGCAATTTATGTCTTGTGTTGGCAGATACTATGCTTATTGAAGGTCTCCCATGTGGTAGGCTCTATGCCAGGCAGGGGAGTAGAGATGACAAGCCCTCTTACCAGCCTAGGGTTGAATGTAGCAGCCAGATTGGTAATATTTAGTGTGAACCTACCTATGTTTAGTCTTCATTTGGAATTCTGTGTAAAACTTTGTTGGTTTTTAGTGAATATAGAGAAGAAATATTTCATTAAGACTAAAATATCAGTAAATACTACCTTACAGGTTTAAAAAATAACCAGATTATTTGACTTATTGCATTTGAGTATTATTTTAAAACATGATCTATAGGGAATGGAAATTCATAGAACTTGACATCCTTTATAATGTTAAAATAGGAGAGAGCAGTCAAGTAAAATTGTGACTGGGGGGCTTTTTATAATATTCTTTCAAAAGGCAGATACTACTGACATAAATGTAAGGGATAATTCTGTGATTTTTGTTTTTAAGCATCTTTTTGAGATAACTGATGATCAATTTGACTTTCATACATACAGCATGAGAAAGATGACCCTTCGTGCCTATGTTGACCTTTTGAGATTAGAAGATATTCTCAGAAGACATGTCTTTTATTTCAAGGCTGCTAGATCAGCAATTGAAATATACTTGAAACTGTATGATAATCCCTTAGCTAATGAAAGCAAGCGACAAGAAATAAATTCAGGTAACTGAAAAGGTACTTGCTTTAAAAAGATTTGAAAAGAACATTAAACTTCAGAATGTCATTAATATAAGTAATTGACATAGAAAAATATGTTGTCATATGTTTAAGGAGATGTTATCTACCCTGTTCTGATAGTTGTGTACTATGTGCATGTTTGAGATGATTTCACTGTAACCCCTAAATTTGTACAACTAACATAGTAATTAAGAAAAAAGTTTATTATTAAATGGATATAAAACCCATAATAGATAATTGATACATTAAAAAAAAAAAAAAGCCAGTGGGATAATGCTCTGTGGCTGATGCTTCTCAGCCCCCTAGTGGAATGACTTGCAATCTTTCTTATGTTTATCTTCAGTAAGATCAGTTTGGGAAAAATACAAATGTCTGTGGGCTGGTTTCTTTTCTTTAAATTATAACTGAAAATAGCTTTTAGCCGCCTAGGGAAAAATACATATTTCTAAAACCTCCAGTACCTACTTTATTGACAATAAGAATACCAATGAGAATATTTTTACAGCTTCTTATTCACAAGACTGTTGATATCTAGAAATATTTGAGAAATATTAACATATTTTTATTTAATTTATTTCTTTTTTGTTTTTTATTTTTTTACTTTAATTTTTATTGGTGCATTGTATTTATGCATCATAATGGGATATTTCTAAGCTTTTATTTCTAATATTTGTATAACATTTAGAGATTTTGTTCATTTGGATATTTTTAGAAAACCTGTCAGCTAAAGAATTGAAGAAGTTGCTTAGCAAGCAGAGAAGAGCTCAGAAAAAGGCTAAATTAGAAGAGAGAAAGTATGCAGAAAAGGAAAGTCAACAAAAAATTCAAAAGAAAAAAAGAGATGATGAAGAAGAGGAAGCTAGTGGGCTTAAGGAAGAACTTATACCTGAAAAATTAGAAAGGGTGAGATGGATTTGCTGTTGCTATATTTGGTAAAATTTATACTGTTTTGTTCTGTTCTGGCCATAAACGTAATTTATTTAAATCTACAAATCAGAATCCATTTTTAGTATCTCAAGGTAATTATGATAGTTATCAATTATCTTTGCATGACAATGTGTACATTTTGACTAACACAAATTATACATAGGATTATTGTGGAAGCCAGAGTAATAGTCCTCTAAAGATGCCTGTTCTAATCCCCAGAACCTGTGAATATATGAGCAGAGGAGAATTAAAGTATCAGATGGAAGCCGGGCATGGTGGCGCACACTTGTAATCCCCGTGCTTGGGAGGCTGAGACAGAAGAATCCTGGCTCATGGCCAGCCTCAGCTGCTTAGTGAGGCTCTTTGCAACTCAGTGAGACCCTGTTTCAAAATAAAGAGTACAAAATATGGCTGGGAGTATAGCTCGGTCTAAAGTGAGAAGATAAATATATCATCTCATGGTTGGGGAAAAATACAGTAAACCATAAAGCTAAATAGTTCCCTAAATCTGGTGCCAAAATAATTATTTTCACTTTGAGAAAATCTGGATATGAGGTGTTATGTATTTCTAGTTAAAACATACATAGTAAGATATATAAAATCAGTTTATATTGTATTGCTATTTAATACATTAACCAAAAATGTAGTTGCTTAAAACAACACAAACTTATCTTGCAGTTCCATAGATTAAAAGTATCCTATGGGTCTGTCTAGCTGGGCATAAAATCAAGGTGTAAACAGATATGCACTGTCTTTTGGAAGGCTCCAAGGGAGAATTGATTTCCCTGACTTTTTCTGCTTCTAAGGGCTGCTCACAGCCAGGCCTGGTGGCACACACTTGTAATTCCAGTACTTGGGAAGCTGAGACAGAAGGATCACAGGTTCTAAGCCAGCTTCAGTTAAGTTTCAAAAACAGAATAAAAAATAGGGCTGGAGGTGTAGTTTGGGTATAGAATGCCCCTGGGTTCAATACCTAGTTTAAAAAAAAGAAAAAGGCTGCCCACATTCCCACATTCCTTAGCTGTGTATGTGTATGTAGGGATGGAAACAGGTCATGCCACCTCCAAGCTACACATTCAGCCCTTTTTTATTTTTTGTTTTGAAACAAGGTCTCACTAGGTTGCTGAGTCTTGCTACATTGCTGAGGCTGTTCTTGAACCTGTGATCCTTCATTCTCAGCCACCCAAGTACTGGAATTACAGGTATGCACCACCACATCTAGCTCTCTCCCTCCATCTTGAAAGCCAGCAAAAAAGAGGATGGAACTTCATACATTATAACACCCTGACCTCTTCTGCCTTCCTTCTCTACTTGTAAGGCCCTGTCTGACCACGCTGAATCACTTGGATAACCCAGGCTACTATCTTGAGATGACAATGTGTATATATATAGAATATATTTGTTGTTTGTTTATTTTTGGTACTGAGGATTGAACTCAGTGGCATTCTTTTTTTTTTTGGTGGTACTGGGGGTGGAACCCAGGGGCTTTCTACCTCCAGGCTATACTCCCAAACTTATTTTATACTTTCTTTGGAAACAGGGTCTCACTAAGTTGCTGAGAGCCTCACTAAGTATCTGAGGCTGGCTTAGAACCTGTGCGATCCTCCTGTCTCAGCTTCCCAAGCACGGGGATTACAAGCGTGCACCACCATGCCCAGCTTGAACTCAGAGGCATTCTACCTCCAAGCTACCCCCTCAAGTCCTATTTTTTATTTTTATTTTGAAACAGTGCCTCACTAGGTTAATGAGTGTCTCACCACTTGCTGAGGCTGTCCTGAAACCTGCTACCCTTTTGTCTCAGCCTCTCAAGTACTGGGATTACAAGATATGCCACCACACCCAGAAATTTTTATATTTATTTATTTTTGTTGTTGTTGTTGTTGTTTTGGTGGTACTGGGGTTCCTGGAAGCCCTTCTACCTCTGGGCTACACTCCCAGACCTATTTTTACATTTTTATTTGGAAATAGGGTCTCCAAAGCCTGCGCGCATGGCTGGCTTCGAACCTGCGCGATCCTCTTGTCTCTGCCTCCCAAGCGTGGGGATTACAAGCGTGTGCCACCACGCCCGGCTTTTATATTTATTTTTGTAGTACAGGTGATGGAACCCAGGGATTCTACCTCTGAGCTACAAACCCAGTCCTGTTTTATTTTTATATGGAACCAGGGTCTCACTAGGTTGATGAGAGTCTCACTACTTGCTGAGGCTATCCTTGAACCTGTGATCCTCCTGTTTCAGCCTCCAAGTACTGAGATTGATTACAGGCATGCATCACCATGTCTGACTCTAGAATGTATTTATATTCCAAAGAAGCAATGATATTTTTATGTAAAATATGTTAAGCTTAACACTAAAAACAAAGGTTTTTCAATTGATTTGTTTCAAAGAACAGGTAAAAAAACAAATCCAAATGTTTTTATTTTTTGTAGTGTCTAATTGTAGCACTCTTCCAGACATTGTGAACAAAGTTCTGTTTCAAGAAATGCAGAAAATATTTGTCAACAAGGACTTAAGAAGTTTTAATGAGGATTTTCTCAAACATAACACTACCTGTCTTCAGCATCTACTTTCAGGTTCATATTCATATTCATTTGTTATGGTCAACATGTTTATAGGAAGAAGAAAGTGGAGAAAAACACTTGGGGGGATTTTCAACCTCACTCTATCATAGGAAAAAGAAATGAACATAATACCATATATGTTTTTCAATGTAGAAAACATTTTATTTGTTTAAAAGGAGGATCTGATGGGCTGGGATGTAGCTCAGTGGCAAAGTGCTTGCCTGGCAAGTGTACCACCCTGGGTTCGATCTCAAGTCCAAAAAAAAAAAAAAGACCTCCTTTAAAAAAGGAGGATCTGGAGCCAGGCATGGTGGCACACACGTGTAATCCCAGCATCTGGGAGGCTGAGACAGGAGGATTCCAGTTCTCAGACAGCCTCAGCTGCTTAGTGAGGCCCTGTGCAATTCAATTCAGTGAGGCCCTGTTTCAAACTAAAGAATACAAAATAGAACTGGGGGTGTAGGTCAGAGGTAGAATGCCTCTGGGTTCCATCCCCAGTATTGAAAAAAAAAAAAAAAAGGAAGATCTGATAAAAACATGGCCAGTCAAGCAATCTTGTGCTTTGCTGCTTGGAGTAAATTGGCCCAGCCACTTAGGAAAGTAATTTGTTATTCTTATTAAGAACTGCACATTACTTGTATCTTTTGATATGATCATAATAGTTTTGTAAATAATTTAAAAGAAATTAATCCAAAGCACAGAAAGAACTTTAAGTGCAAAAATATCTAACAAATTGCTGGCTATGAGTATGGGGAAAAGAAGAATGGGAACAAATATATGTCTAGTAATAGGGAATGTAATACTAGGTAATCTTTTTTTTTAATTAAAAAAAATTTATTTTTTTGCGGGTCTGGGGATGGAACCCAGGGGCATTCAACCTCTGAGCTACACCCCCTGCCCTATTTTTTATTCTTTATTTTGAAACCGGGTCTGACTAAGCTGTGGAGAGCCTCACTAAGTAGCTGAGGCTGTCTGCAAACTGTGATTTTCCATTCTCAGCCTCCTGATTGCTGGAATTACAAGCGAGCGCCACCATACTGGCTCTGACGTAAACTTTTTAATTTTTTAATTTTTTATTTTTTTGGTGGTACAAAACCCTTCTATCTCCCAGAATTTTTTTTTTTTTTTTTTTTTTTTTTTTTTTTTTTTTTTTGGTGGTACTGGAAACCCTTCTACCTCCGGGCTACACTCCCAGAACTATTTTATATTTATATTTGGAAACAGGGTCTCTTAAGCCAGAGAGGCTGGCTTCAAACCTGCATGATCCTGTCTATGCCTCCCAAGCGCAGGGATTACAAGCCTGCGCCACCACGCCCAGCTGACTTAAGCATTTTTTGATAAAGCTTTTTAGTTCTAATATCTACGGAAAAATATTTTTATTAAAAAATTACATTTCTTTTGTTTTGCTTTGTGGGTCTGGGGATGGAACCTAGAGGCATTTGACCTCCGAGCTACACCCCCTGCCCAATTTTTTATTCTGTATTTTGAAACAGGGTCTCACTGAGTTGCAGAGGGCCTCACTAAGTAGCTGAGGCTGTTTGCGAACTGCGATCCTCTGGTCTCAGCCTCCCAAATGCTGGGATTACAAGCGTGTGCCACCATGCCCGGCTTACATTTCTTTCTTTCTTTTTTTTTATTTTTATTGGTGCACTGTATTCATACATCATAGTGGGATACAAACTTTTGTAGACATACATGCACACATCGCCCAGTCAGCCCCCACCCGATCCCCACCCCATTCTCTCCCCATCCCTCCTTCCCATGCTTGGCTTAGTGGTTGACATCTAGTATTATAGCAATTTATCCAAAATTAAAAATGATAATCTCACATAACAGTTTCAGTTGTCTGATACCAAGCTTTTGATGACTTAAAGATAACATTTCAATATTTCTTTTTGCTTTCTTTCTTACCAGAGAACATTTTTTTTCTATTTTTTTTAGGTGAAACTATCATATATTTATATATTTATTTTTCAGAAAAAAATCTATCCTAATATGGAATATGGACTCTAGATACCCAAAACGATCTTGAAAAAGAACAAAGCTAGAAGATATATATTTTCTGATTTCAAACCATATAAAGCTACAATAATTGAAACAGTGTAGTACTGTTATAAAGGCAGATATATAAATCATTAGAGTTAAATAAAAGCCTAGAGCTAAATTCTTCCCTATATTGTCAAGTTATTTTTGACAAGGTTTCCACGAACATTTGGTGGTGGAAATAATAATCTTTTAACTAAATATTGTTGAAAAATAATACTTACATGGAAAAGAATAAAATTGGACCCTTACCTAATCCCAAATACAAATATTAACTCAAAATAGATAAAAGACCTAAATATAAATCTTAAGACTATAAACTTTTAGGAGAAAATCTGGGTCATAAAACCTCACAACATTGAAATTGGCAGTGATTTCTTGGATATGATTTCAATGGCACAGGCAACAGAAGAGTATACAAACTCCCTAAAAAATAAAAAAATATTGTATATCCAAAGACAATGTAAACAGAGTTAACAGTTACTAATAGAATGGGATAAAATATTTCCAAATGCTATATTTGAAGGTATATTAATATTCCAACTAGACATCCTAAAAATTAACAACAATAAAGGCAAACAATACCATTTAGAGATAGGTAAAAGACTAACATAAATAATGAATCTCCACAGATAACCAATCTTAGTTGTCTGTTGGATGGAAACTCTTGTTTCTCTGGTTCTGGTGTGTGTTACCTATTTCTTCTTTGTAGTTAAACTCTGAGTATTTTCTCTAGCGCTGGTTTTGAAGACATAAATTCCTTCAGTTTCTGTTTGTCATGGAAGCTTCTTATTTTTCCATCTAATTTGATAGAAAGTTTTGCTGGGTAGAAAATTTTTGGCTGGAAGTTGTTTTCTTTCAATGTTTGGAATATGTTACTCCAAGCCCTTCTGGCTCTCATGACTTGGTTTGGGAAGTCTGGAGTGATTCTAATTGGTTTGCCTCTGAATGTCACTTGGTACTTTGTTTTTGTTGCCTTTAAGATTCTCTGCTTGGCTTCCACATTGGTCATTTTGACAATTATGTGGCGTGGGGATCCTCTTCTCCGATCCTGTCTAAAGGGAGTTCTATAAGTTTCCTGGACCTATATATCAACCTCTTGCTCTATGTTTGGAAAATTTTCTGCTATTACTTCCTTGAAGAGATTGTTGATCCCTTTGGTTTCACTTTCTTTTCCCTCCTCTATTCCAATTATTCTTAGGTTAGCTCTCTTAAAATGGGCCCATATTTCTTCAATGTCAGATTCCTGCTGTTGGATATTTTTTTCTAGATTAGAAACTATGCGTTCATTTTTGGATTGCTCATCTTCTAAGAGCGAGATTCTGTTCTCCATGTGGTCTAATCGGTTGTTTGTGCTTTTAATTGAGGCCTTTACTTCATTAATTGCATCATTTATCTCTTTTTGGCTCTCTCTGAGTTCTTTTCGAAGCACCTCTATTATTTCTACAGTTATTTTCCTGATTTGATCTTCTAGAAATCTCTGATTTTCTGTTTTATCGGGTTCTGATGTTGTAGGGTTGTGGGCATTCACTGCTCCAGTGTTATTCCTCTTTCCCATGATTTCGGAAGTTTGTGCCTTCTCTGGGTCTTCCCTTGGGTCACTATGACTTCACTTAAGGTACTCTGGATCTCGAGTCTGTAGTATCTCAGACCCCACTACTCCTTTACTGGGTTGTATCACAGAATCTCTGACCCAGGGAGTCGATAGGGGCTGCTTTAGGCTATGGGGGGTGCCAGGTTGCACGTTCTCCTATGGTGTGATATCTCTGCCACCGCCACTCCCCCACTGGGTCAAGTCCCAGAGAGTACAGTACTGGGATTTCTCCTCTGTGGCCCGCAATTTGACTCACTTTTCTTGAGTACGCAGATGTAGCTGTACTGGACTCGGTGAATTCACTGCTGCTGCCACCGGTTGCAATATAGTGCCACTGCCACGCCCTCGGCCGTGAGACTGGCGTATTTTTTCTTCTCTGATTTTGAGTTCCATCTGAGTCCCTGCAGCGTGTGCTGAGCTCAGCCACTGGGAGCTTTAGATGCTCCCTGTGCCGAAAGATCCCACCTGGCTGTTCTGCAGTGGCTCACTTCGGCTTGCTGTGGCCGTCCAGTGAATTCGCCGCTGCCGCCGGCAGTATGGCGCTGCTGCCGCGTCCTCGGGTGTGAGGCCGGTGTATCTCCTCTGTGGCTCTGAGCTCTGTTCTCAGTCCGCTTTCTCTCTGGAACCTGGTGATTTTTTTGTTTCTCTGGTGATGGTGTTTTCTGGCTATGAAAGGCGCTGATTTTGTGGTAATGGAGATTGGTTGTTAGCGGGGCTCTTAAGCCCCGCTTTTCTCGGTCGCCATCTTCCCGGAAGTGTACATTTCTTGATAGTAAGAATAGATGAGAGACTTTCTCTTCAAGTACAGAGGATAATGGAAGAAAATATTTTCTTTTTGTAATATGGGAAATTCTTTTTTAAAATTATGACATTAAAAAATAAAATTATGAAATTACAAGGAAAAGGACATTTTTATCACATAAAGATAGAACATTATAAAAAACCAGTTAGGAAAAAATATTCACAGATATGTAACAACAAATCTTGATATACTCAAAACTGTTAAAAATTAACACATAATATAAGTTAATCCTATAAAAATCAACATAGAATATACATTACATAATTTACAGGAGAAATACAACTGAATTTATTTAAAATAGTGTTTTTTTGGCTGGATAGTGCTTTTGTCATGATATCAACACTCATCATGGTCTCAAGCTATCAGTGGGATGTCACTGAATAGGAATTTGGGGAGAGATTTTATTTTATTTTTAAGAAGTTTATTAAAAGATAGAAATAAAGAAGATAGGTACAGCTCCATACCAGACTGGCATGGAGGGATGACTTGAATGAATACACCCTACGGAGAGATTTTAAAATGGCAGCCAAGAGCTGGTGGGAGTCAACTCCAGTTCACCATTGATTAAACACTTGAAACAGTATTTTAAAATCACTGGTAAATATAATCAAGTGAAATATAAGCCTAATAAGAGTTTACTTATCTTGAAATGTCTTGGAATTTCAGGTGCTAAAATGATGTATTTTCTGGACAAGTCAAGGCAAGAGGAAGCAATTGCAATAGCCACTAGACTAGATGAAACTATTAAGGATAAAAATGTCAAGGTAAGATTTTTCATAGGCTGATTTATGTTTATTGTGTGATCTAACAAATTGTCTCTTTAGATTAATGTCACTATTAACTGAGCTTATAAATTTTTTCTTGGAATAATTTGTATTTTTCTCTGTTTCAATAGACTTTAATAAAGGTTTCTGAGGCTCTGCTCAGTGGCAGCTTTGGAAAATGTAGTTCCCAGTATGAAGAATACAAGATTGCCTGTCACGCCCTGCTTCCTTTTACATCTGCGTTCCTGCCTCCTGTGAATGAAGGCCACAGTCCTGGTGCCGCACTGACTCGTACAGCTAACTGTGGTGTCTTGGCCAGTGAAATTTGAAATCCCACGGAAAGTTGATTCCTACAGACTCAAAGCTCAATTCGTATCTTTCAGAGTGCATTTTAATATAAGTGTAAAAGAAATATTCAGTTAGAATGTTTAAATGGAGTATTCTGTAACTTATTCCTTGTCAAACTTTTACAATTTACATAAACATCTGTTAAAATTACTTGTTTATACTTGTACAGTTTCTCTTCAACTCCTAAATTATCAGGATTATAGGTAACTGCTGTTGCTTCTATGTTATAATTAAGATAAATTCTTTAGGATCTATGTTTTGATATGTTCTCTTATTGGTTTATCATTATTATTATTATCATTTTGCCTAGTGTTGTGTTAAAAAATAAATTCCTCTTTTCAAATATTGAGGTTACTTTAAATTTTAATTTGCCTTTTTTCACCTTTATATTATTTACCATTGCCTTCGTAATATTCTTAAAAACTCTACTTTTGGTTGAATTCGGGTACTCCAGTTTTATGTGGACGATTTAGAAAATGAAGATTATTTTGCTTCTTAATCATGAAAATTCACTGGTTAATTTTTTGCATATCTCTTAAAGACCCATATGCAAGAATTATACTTTCTTGAGTGTTAACAAGTAGTTTATCTTAAGACTTATGCTTCAAAGGAGCATAGTAGTGTAGAATGTAAATAAAAATTAAGTACTCGCACTAGGCATGTGTTAACTATTAAATACATTTGTATATTAAAGTAAAATGAAAACTTAAACGGTCACTAGTTTAACTGTTTTTTTATTTTTTATTTTTTGTGTGTGGTACTGGGGATGGAACCTAGGGACCTTCTACTTCCAAGGTCACCCTCAACCCTATTTTATTTTTTATTTGGAAACAAGGTCTCGCTAAGTTTTAGAGGGCCTTGCTAAAGTGCTGAGGCTGGCTGAAAACCTGCGATCCTGATGTCTCAGCCTTCCAAGTACTGGGACTTATTATAAGCATGTGCCACTGTGCCCAGCTCTAGTTTATCTATTAAATAATAATATTATTGAATAATAATTTGGGGGAAATAGCGTTTTGTTGCATCTTGTATAGAAAATAGTAATTCAGTCACTCAGTATGTCTCAGAATTATGTAAATATGTCTGTCATATTGCTGCTTCCCTATAAGCAATGATAAACTCAAAACAAGATTTTATTTAGACAAATAGTCCTATAAAATGGGGTTCTTTTACCTGTATGTCTTTAGATTTAGATTTACTGAAAGGAAAAAAACTCACTGTAAAATAATGCCAACCTAGATAATGCCATAATAAATTATTTTGTACATAGTTGCTTATTTGTAGTTTCACATACATAAACATACATACTATTAAATAGTATTTACAGTTAAAATATACACAGGCCCAAATATTTGTGTTTGCTCCATACTATTAAAATAATTTTCATAAGCCGGGCGTGGTGGCGCACTCTTGTAATCCCAGCATTTGGGAGGCTGAGACTGAAGGATCACGGTTCGCGGACAGCCTCATCTACTTAGTGAGGCCCTTTGCAACTCAGTGAGACCCTGTTTCAAAATAAAGAATAAAAAATTGGGCAGGGGGTGTAGCTTAGAGGTCAAATGCCTCTGGGTTCCGTTCCCCAGACCCGCAAAAAAAAAATTTTTTTTTTCATAAAATGTTCTTTAAGAAATTAGAAATGTAATTATCTCAATCTTTCCAAGTTTATAAAATGTATAATTCTAGCCGGGTGTGGTGGCACACGCTTGTAATCCCTGTGCTTGGGAGGCAGAAACAGGAGGATCGCACAGGTTCGAAGCCAGCTGCGCACGCTGGCTTAGGAGACTGTTTCCAAATAAAATTGTAAAAAAAAAAAAAAAAAAAAAAAAAAAATAGATCTGGAGTGTAGCCTGGAGGTAGAAGGGCTTCCAGGAACCCCAGTACCACCACAAAAATAAATAAATAAGTAAATAAATAAATAAATAAAATGTATAATTCTCATTAACCACTTAAGTATATTTGTGCATTTATTCTGGTGCCACAGCAGCTTGGGCTTCTGTTTAGTCTTTTGAATATTTTAGAACTAATTAGTATTTGTCATGAAATATCCTGCAAATATGCTATTCTTTATATTACTTTTAGCAGGATGCTGTTTGTGTAAAAGATATCAGTTAATCACAATGTGGAAATTGTGCTTGTAGCAGCAGCCTTTTAAGAAGTGTTCCTTTGGGATCATTTAGAATTTCTGAAGGTTTTGGGGCAGATACAGTTGAGATGTGAGGAGTTAGGTTTGAGGTACACACTGGAAGGTATGGAAGGCAAGGGGAAGGGATACTGGGATTGGAGAAATCCAGTCAAGTATTGTCTATGGGTAGAAGTTATATGTATTTACCTTCCTTTTCCTCTTCCATTTTGAGTACAAAATAAATGTCATAAACCTGGGACATGAGCAGAGATCCTAGGATAAGGCAGGGGAGGAAACCTTCTGCCCTCCACACTGGGAGATGGCTAAAAACTAAAGGAAAGCTAAGGGAAGAGTAAGGTTTAGCCCAAGAGAGGCATCTAAGGACCAAATACTTAGAGAAGTATTTAGTCTTAATCAAAAAGTTTGTTCAGAGTGATCAGTCAAGTTTAACAGGAAAAGATGAAAATACAAGGCATTGCTATTATAATTTATGAACTTGGCTTTAGGTTTCTTGTGGAATTGTTTGAACTTAATGGGCAAAGACCTAGCAGGTAAAGAACCACAATAGATTTTAGATTCAGTTACTAGCTGTAATAAGTATTTGCAGTTTCTCAGAGGACCAGGTCCTCCTAGTCTAGGCTTTGAAGGGCCTATAGGTCTGTTGTCTGTTTTTACACTTCTTTTTTTTTTTTTTTTGTAATGAGGATTGAACCCAGAGGTGTTTTTACCTCTGAGCTACACCCCCAGCCCTATTTTTTTTTTTTTAACTTGTAAACAAGGTCTTGCTAGATTGAAGAGAGTCTCACTATTTGGTGAGGCTGTCCTTGAACCTGTGATCCTCCGTGTCTCAGCCTACCAAGTACTGGGAATATAGGTGAGTACCACCATGCCTGTCTCTGTCATTACATTTCAACTCTGATGTAGGGTGAAGTAGCCACCACCAGTAGATAAATCGATGGGTGGGGCTGTTTTTTAGTAAAATTATAAATATGGTTTGGTCCAGATTTGACCTACAGGTCAGGCTGTAGTTTGTAGACCCTTGCTAGAACAATGTGTGCAACATATGAAATAGTAAAGGTACTTGTGCATTCCTATATATTTTAATATAAGCATCTTGAAACTTGTAAAATAAATCTTACAAGTCACAGGAGAAGACCAAAAAAAAAAAAAAAAAAAACCTTACTTGTAGAGAAACAAGGATAGGAATTACATCAAGTTTCTCTTCAGAAACCAAGTAAGCAAGAAGAGAGTAAGGAGAAATATTTAGTGTTGTGGGGAAAAAAAAACTCAGCAAACTAGAATTCTGTATTCACCAAAATTATCCTTCAAAAGTGAAGGAGACCCAGGCATGGTGGTGCATGCTTGTAATTCCAGTACTTGGGAGTCTGAGACAGGAAGGATCACAGGTTTGCAGCCAGCCTCCACTACTTCGTGAGGCCCTCTGGAACTTGCTGAGACCATTTCAAAATAATAAAAAATAGGAGTAGGCCGGGCGTGGGGGTACACACTTGTAATCTCAGCATTCAGGAGACGGAGACCGAAGGATCATGGTTCACAGCCAGCCTCAGCCACTTAGTGAGGTCCTTCGCAACTCAGTGACACCCTGTTTCAAAAGCTAAAAAGACTAAAAAATAGGACTGGGGCTATAGCTCGGAGGTACAGTATCTGTGGGTTCCATCCGTAGTACTGCAAAAAAAACCCCAAAAACAAAAAGGACTGAGGGTGTAGCTTGAAGGTAAAAGCTTCTGGGTTCAACTCCCAGTTCTGAAAGGAAAAGAAAAGAAAAGAGAAGAAAAAAAAAAGTGAAGATGATGCTGGCTGTGTCTTACATGCCCATAATCCTAGTACTTGGAAGGATCTCAGGTTCAAGTCTAGCCTCTGCAATTTAGCAAGACCTGTTTCCAAATAGAAATGTAGAATGTCCCTGGGTTCAATCTCTAGTATCCCCCACCCTAAAAAGTGAAGGAGAAGCTAGACATGGTAGTGCACATCTATAATCCCAGTATTTGGAAGACAGGATAAGAGATTCGACAGCCTTAATAGTGTAGTGAGACTCAGCAATTTAGCAAGATCCTGTTTCAAAACGGGCTAGGAGTGGCACTCAGAGTTAGAATGCCTGTGAGCTCAATTTCTCAGTACCCCCCCCCTCAAAAAGAAGTGGTGAGGGTTTTCTTAAACAAAAATTTGACAGTTTGTCACCATTAGACCTGTCTTGCAAGAAATGTTAAAAATTATATAGGTCAGTGCCGGAGCCAGCCAGCAAAAGTATGGGTTCTGAAGAGAGGCGTGAGGATGAAGAATTCAACTCTTAAGAATTTGATTCAAAGAATATTTAATTCTAATGTGAGGGGGCCGCCAGCTTACTATCTCTACTGGCCGACCCCTGCTCCTGGGTCAATATCTCTACTGGTCGACGACTACTCCTGGGTCAGTATTCTCTATTAGGCTGACAATGGGTTTATTTTTCTAGAGGTTTTTATACAGTTACAGGTCAATCAATATCCTCATGCTATCACCACTAGAATACAATAGAGACCAATCCAAAGCACATACATTACAGGTAGGTTAATCAGTACCCTCATACCATCACCACCTGATCTTCTCTCAAACCTTTTACATTGAACTTTCCATAACCCCAAACCTTGTTGACTCTGGGCAAAGGACAATCAGCTGAGTCAGAAGTATTCTTTTAGGGGAAAACATTAATGGCTTCCCACAGGTCAGAAACATATCTAGCAAGCTCTGCATGGTGGCGCATGCTTGTAATTCAGCATTTGGGAGATTGAGACAGGAGGATCACGGTTCATGGACAGCCTTAGCTATTTATGTCCTTTGCAACTCAGACCCTGTTTCAAAATAATGAATTAAAAAAAAAAACCATATCTACCTTAAGGAAGAGTGATAGAGAAAGAATAAGACAAAAGTCTTTATTCTTATCCTTTTTATTAATATTTATCTATTTATTTATTTGTTTATTTATTGTGGTACTGGGGATTGAACCAGGGACATTCTACTTCTGTGTCATGGTAACCACAGTCCCCCCCTTTTTGTTTGTTTTCTGTTTCAAAACAAGGTTTGGCTGGACACGGTGGCGCACCTTTGTAATCTCAGTACTTGGGAGACTGAGACAGGAGAATTGCAGGTTCACGGCTAGCCTCAGCAACTTGTGAGGCCCTGTTTCAATATAAAGAATAAAATGGGCCTGGGGGTGTAGATCAGAGGTAGAATGCCTCTGGGTTCAATCCCCAGTACTGCCACACACACACACACACACACACACACACACACACACACACACAAATCAGGGTCTTGCTGGGTTGCTGAGAGTCTCACTTCATTGCTGAGACTTGTCCTTAAACCTGCAGTTCTCTTGTCTGAGCCTCCCAAATATTGGGATTACAGGTATTCACTGAGCCTGGCTCTTTTTTATGTTGTTTGTGGTACTGAGGATTGAGCCCAGAGGCATTTGGCAACTCATCCAGCCAAAAGGATGCCTTTTTCAAATCTTATGAGGGAGCTATATATGCTAGCAGTTGCCCACTTATTTGGGCACTTGGTTCTGTCCATTTATCGTGATCATCAGCTCCCTGAGGTCACTAACCTGCTCTGTTTGAATTGTGAAGCACAGAGCAAATATTGATCATCATCAATGAATCAATGAACGCTTCTCATTAAGTATGTTAGTTGTGTCATTTGCCCTCACCATTGCTCAGTGGGAGGGGCTTCTTTTGGTATTGGAGGTTGAAACTAGGGGCATTCCACCTCTGAGCCAGACCAACCCCCAGCTTTTTTTTTTTTTTTTTTTTTTTTTTTTTAGTGGTACTGGCGATTAAACCCAGAGGCACTGTATTTCTGAGCTACACCTCCAGCCCATTTTTTAAATTTTTTAAACAGGATCTCACTAAGTTGTGGAGGCCTCACTAAGTAGCTGAGCCTACTGTCTCAGCCTCCTAAGTACTGGGATTATAGGCTTGCACCACCACGCCCATCTTAGTGTTTACTTTGAAACAGGGTCTTGCTTGGTTGCTGAGGATTTGCTAAGTTGCTGAGACTGGCTTCAAACCCACGATCATCCTGTCTCATCCTCCCAAGCATTTGGATTACAAGCTGGTGCCACCACATCCAGCAGGAGAGGCATCTGTGTCATCCTAATTTTACCTGACACTAGCTAATAGGATGCAAGCCTCTTCCTGGGCCACTCACTCAGCTTCTCAGCACAGAGCAGGATACAATCCTATTCCTTTCAGCTGTGAACTGTGTTCCTTCCTCTCAATCATGCACCATGTTGTCTCCTCAACTAGGAAGACTCTGAAAGCAGAGGCCTGGCTAAGCCCATCGCAGGTGCTTATATTTGTTCCCTGACTTAGGCTTACATTTGTCATCTAGATGACACACTTGGTTAACGTGGTTCTGAGCCAGAATGGTTTTTCTGCAACATTGAGGTGTGTGGATAGTTCATTATTGCCCCTAGAGGGCAAGCTTTCCAACTCAAATTTATTTCTTTTCTGACTTTTCTTTTCTTTCTTTCTCTTCTTCTCTCTTCTCTCTTCCTCTCTCTTCCTCTCTCTCTCTCTCTCTCTCTCTCTCTCTCTCTCTCTCTCTCTCTCTCTCTGCAGAACTGGGGATTGAATTCAGGAGCATTCTACCTTTGAGCTACACCCCCAGCCCTCTCTCTCTTTTTTTAAATTCTTTATTTTGAAACAGGGTCTCACTAAGTTGCAGAGGGCCTCACTAAGTAGCTGAGGCTGGCCACAAACCGCGATCCTCCTGTCTCAGACTCCCAAATGTTGGAATTACAAGCCTGTGCCACCACGCCTGTCTTTAAACCAAACCAAACCAAACCGGGTCTCACTTAGTTGCTGAGACTTACCTCGAACCTGCGATCCTCCTGTCTCAACCTCCAAAGCACTGGAATTACAAGCATGCGCCACCATGCCCAGCTTTACTTTTCTACTTTATTAAGAATGAAAAGAACGACTGTACATTGTCCTGAATTGTGTTCAGTTTTAGGGCATTTAATTGTGCCTGCATGTTGGATGTGTATGCATTTCTTCTTTGACTAGTATGTAGATTTCTGGTATAGTGTGTCCTGATACTTACCTTTTGTAGAGATTAAAAATTTCAGATGCAAGCCAGACATGATGGTGCACATTTGTTATCCCAGTACTTGGAAGGCAGAAACAGGAGGATCGCAGTTCAAATCTAACCTCAGCAATAATGAGATCCTCTGCACCTTAGTGAGACCCTATTTCAAAATAAAAAATAAATAGAGCTGGGAGTATCATTCAAGTGGAATGCCACTGGGTCCAATCCCTAGTAGGGGGTGAGGTTCAAAATTCAAATGTAGCTTTTGCTAACTCCCATCACCTGGACAGCCCATGGCAGTGTGGGAATTTTGTGTGGGAGGTGACTCTGCTTGAGGAAAGAGGGAATGGGGACTGGTCGCAGGCAGGCCACACCCTCTCTATGCTCCCTATATCTTGTTTTTTAAAGGAAGGAGGGTTTTCTAGGTGACTGTATCCAACAACCCTCTTCTTAAACTAGGAGGCCCATTTTGGTTACCCCACTGGGACTTTTCCCTGGCACAAATAAATCCTAGAGAAAACTGCTTCTCAACACTCAATGTGTGGCTGTTTGCTCGGCATGGACCAGTCCTCTGACACCAGCTGGGTGCCCTACTGTCACCGGAGAGGGCGACCTTGGGTCGGGGACAAGTGGGGTCATTGGTGGATATGACAGAAAAGAATTTCAGCATGCGCCAGTCAGAGATAATGACAAACTTATTTAGAAAAGCAGATATGCGGGCCGGGCGTGGTGGCGCACGCTTGTAATCCCCGCGCTTGGGAGGCGGAGACAGGAGGATCGCGCAGGTTCGCAGCCAGCGGAAGCCAGCCGCGCGCGCTGGCTTAGGAGACCCTGTTTCCAAATGAAAAAGGTTAAAAAATAGGTCTGGGAGTGTAGCCCGTGGGGGTGTATCCCGGAGGTAGAAGGGCTTCCAGGAACCCCAGTACCACCAAAAAAAAAAAAAAAGAAAAGAAAAAGAAAAGCAGATATGCATTCAAGGAGGAATGTAACCATCTTGTGAAAAGTTTAGGGGGTGGAGCGAGGAATACACATTAAAAGGAGAATGGGGGCTATGTGCAGAGGGAGAGACAGCAACCCCTTGATCCGTGTGTAACCTTTTATGGAGGGACAGTAGCTAGGTGCTGGACACGAGGTGGAGTGGGAGTCAGAGGTTACGCAGTTTCACACCAGCTTCCTCTGCTGGTGCACTGCCCGAGCCTCTTGTTACCTTTACAGACAAGGATATGGACCAAGCATGAGGGCCAGGACTGGGCTGGGTTGCTTGTTTTGCATACCAAAGATTTGTGGACATTTCCTTATATTCCCAGGGTTTGTGGACATTTCTAAGACTCAGTAAATCTTTTTCCCACTACAATTCAATTTTGACCCTGTCTACCTGAAGTTAGGTTTGGGGCTCAGACCCCCAAGAAAGCCCAGGCTTCTCACCACCTGGCTATAAACTGGAGTCCCCACGATCCTCTTCTTGGGTTGAGTAATTTGCTACAATGGTTCATGGAGCCCAGGGAAACATTTATAATCTCTGGGTCATTATAAAGGATATTGCAAAGGATACAGATGAGCAGCAGATGGAAGAGATAGAGTGCTAGGGCGGGAGAAGGGACAGGGAGCTTCCCTGCCCTCTCTGGACCCCACCCTCCCAAAGCCTCCAGCTACTCAGGGGAACCTGGAAGCTCCTCAGACCCTCTCCTTGTGAAGACTCATTAGGCATGATTGATTTTAAAACTGGCCAAGTGATCAACTCAACCTTCAGCTCCCTCCACTTTCTGGAGATGGGGGTGGGTGGGGCTGAAAGCTCCAGCCTTCTCGTCACATGCTTGAGTCCCCTTGGCCTGGACCCCAACAGGAAGCTCTCCCAGCCCTAACCACCAGTCACCTCGTCAGCGTCAGCGTAGTGATAGATCATTGGGAAATGTCAAGGTTTTCTGTTTTTGTTTCTCAGTACTGCGGATGGAACCCGGGGGTATTCTACCTCCAAACTATACCCTCCCCGGCCCTATTTTTTATTCTTTATTTTGAAACAGGGTCTCACTGAGTTGCAAAGGGCCTCACTAAGTAGCTGGGGCTGTTTGCAAACTGCAAACCTCCTGTCTCAGCCTCCCGAATGCTGGGAGTACAAGTGTGGGCCACCACGCCCGGCTTGTTTTGTTTTGTTTTGTGTGGTACTGGAGATTAAATCTCTGAGCTACATCCACAGCTCTTTTTATTTATTTATTTGCTCATTTATTTATGTATTATTTTTTGTGTGTGGTACTGGGAATAGAACCCAGGGCTTTATACCTTGGAGGTATACCCACTTCCCTGTATTATTTATTTATTTATTTATTTGCAGGTCTGGGGATGGAACCCAGGGGCATTCGACCTCCAAGCTACACCCCCACCCCATTTTTTATTCTTTATTTTGAAACAGGGTCTCACGAAGTTGCGGGCAGCCTTACTAAGTAGCCGAGGCTGTCCGCGAACCACGATCCTCCTGTCTCAGCCTCCCGAATGCTGAGATTACAAGTGTGCACCACCACGCCCGGCTCACTACCCTATTTTATTTTTTTACTTTGAAACAAGGCCTTACTAAAGGTTGTTGAGGGCCTCGCTAAATTGCTGGGGCTGGCCTCAAACTTGCCATCCTCCTGTCTCAGCCTCCCAAGTCCTGGGATTACAAGTTTGTGCTACCACACCCGGCTATTTTTTATTTTGAAACAGGGTCTTGCTAGTTTGCTGAGGCTGGCCTCCAACCTGCAATCCTCCAGTCTCATCATCTCCCAAGTACTGGGATTACAAGTGTGCACCACCACGCCTGGCCTGCCACATTGATTATTGCCCTAAAATCTATGGAAGAAGTGAAGAGAAACGACAAGACGCAGAGGAGTGCCGTCTGGTGGAGGATGTGGGCAGGAGCAGGGGCGCGGGGGAGCGGGTCTGGAAGCCAGCCTGTGAGGCCTCTCGCGTTTGTACTGTCAGTCAGTGTCATCGTCCTGGCATTTCTTGAGTTTATTCTAAGGGGAGCATCTAGAGAAAATGGGGAGATTGCAAGTCAGTTGTGTTCTGTGCTGGTAAACGTTTAATAACTGTGTCTGGGAAGTGGGAGGGGAGAAAGCCCTGACAGGGAGAATTTGCTGGTTTTGTGGTATAAATACTCGAATTCGGACTGATTTACAGCTACCAAACTTAATACCACTGCACACAGAATTGAGAAGCTGGTAAGAGAAGCCACAGTAGGCTCATATGAGTCAGGTCCAGCACAGCATTGGGATGTACCCAGAATAATTAAGGGGAAACCCTAATATCTTCATATAAGGAATTACTAACAACAGCAACAAAAACCCACAGTAACTTTCACATTGATGATGATGATGAGGAGGAGTGTGTGTGTGTGTGTGTGTGTGTGTGTGTGCACGCACGCGCACTACTGAGGATTGAACCCAGGGGCTTTCTATCTCCAAACTACATCCCCAGCATTTTCTTTTTTCTTTTTCTTTTTCTTTTTTTCTATGGTACTGGGGATGGAACCCGGGGCATTCTACCTCCAAGCTACACCCTGAGCCCTAGTTTTATTCTTTACTTTGAAACGGTCTCACTGTTTCAGAGGGCCTCACTAAGTAGTTGAGGCTGGCGGCAAATCGGCCTCCCAAGTAGTAAGGTTACAAGCCTGGGCCACCACGTCCACCTCCACGTTGACTGTGTACTGAGGATTGAATCCAGGGGCACACTACCTCTGAAGCACACCCCCAGCTCTATTTTTATTTTTTATTTTTATTTTTTGAAACAGGATCTCACTTAGTTGCTAAGACTTGGCTCAAACCTGTGACGCTCCTGTCTCAGCCTCCCAAGTACTAGGAGTACAGGCATGCACCACCATGCCTGCATACGTTGATGATTTTTAATAGCACATACTAATGTATGGGGGCTTAGAGAGGCTGCCTTTGCTAAAAGCAGTGACTTTACCTAGACCTGTAGGTGCCCAGTGGGTAACTAGAAGCTTAGCATCTCCGCCTTCTGCATGTATTTGTCTTCAGGGCCCTGCTCAGCTCTGCACAGAGACATGCTAATCATTAAGGAGTGTTCATCTAAAACTGGCCACACAATGCTTCTTTTTCTTCTTTTCTTTTCTTTTTTTTTTTCTTTTTTTTTTTTTTTCAGTACTGAAGATGGAACCCAGGGGCATTCTACCTCCAAACCACACCCCCAGCCCTATTTTTTTTTGTGTGTGTGTGTGTGTGTGTGTGTGTGTGGTGCTGAGGATGGAACCCAGGAGCCTTCTACCTCCGGGCTACACTCCCAGACCTATATTTTATTTGGAAACAGGATCTCATTAAGCTGCTGAGAGCCTCACTAAGTAGATGAGGCTGGCTTTGAACCTGCGCAATCCTACTTGTCTCAGTTTCTCAAGTACTGGGATTATACGCGTGCGCCACTTCGTCTGGCTTTATTCTTTATTTTTGAAACAGGGCCTCACTAAGGACCTCACTAAGGACCTCACTGTTAGGTTCTGGAACCTCCCCATATGGGGCAGGGGCGGGGCTGACCCGCCTACCCTGCGAGGCCCCAGGATGTTCCCACGGAAAGCCACTACCCTTTGATAAAAAGGGGACGCGCGATCTAGGATCAGAAGAAGCCTGTGGGACAGAGAGATTTCTACATCCGTGGAAGGCTCTCTTCCACATCTCTCCCACCCCCACCCCGCACCCGCGACACGGGGGTGGGGGAGGGAGCTGCCCGGGACTAATGGGCTGATCTAATAAATACTTATGGCACCTGCATGGATAATCTCGCGTGTCTGTAGAAGTCGCCAACCATACACTCACTAAGTAGCTGAGGCTGTCCGTGAACTGCGATCCTCCGGTCTCAGTTCCTCCTGTATGCTGGGATTACAAACGTGCGCCACCACGCCCAGGTCATACAAGGCTTCTCAGCCCTAACCTAAAGACTGAGACACGATTTGCAGGGACATTGGCTGATAGGTTTTACAACATCGCAAGTCTAGTCATTGCTCCTTCCAGGACCACGATTCTGATAGATAAACATCTGAGCAGCAAGTGGAGATTGCCCGCTGGAGTGATAAAGACTTCTCTGGAGCCACCTCGCAGAACCAGAACTGAGAGAATGCAACCAGGCCCCAGGGGGAGCAGGGCTGCTTGATTATGCACACCTGTTGCACCTACCTGATCTTTTCTCTGTTTTAACCCAAAGCTCCTATCAGCAGCCTGAGCACAGGGTTAAGATGCTGGAGCTCACTTCACCTTCCCAACATGGCCAGACTGATCAGAGTTCTTTTTCTGCTCTTTACCACTTTATTTTCTGTTTGAATTTTGGGGTGAATGGCTGGACCTGGTTTGTTGAGACCCCCTAGCCCTATTTTAATTTTTTGTTTTTGAAACAGGGTCTTGCTAGGTTGCCAAGAGTCTTGCTAAATTGCTGAGACTGGTCTTTTTTTTTTTTTTTTTTTTTTTGTGGTACTGGGGTTCCTGGAAGCCCTTCTACCTCCAGGATACACTCCCACGGGCCACACTCCCAGACCTATTTTTTTTTACTTTTTATATGGAAACAGGGTCTCTTAAGCCAGCAAGGCTGGCTCCGAACCAGCGTGATCCTCCTGTCTCCGCCTCCGCGGGGATTACAAACATGTGCCACCACGCCCGGCCTGAGACTAGTCTTAACCTGTGATCCTCCTCTCTCAGCCTCTTGAGAACTGGGATTATAAGTGTGTGCCAGCACACCTGACGGCCACAAGCTATTTTTATTCTCACAATTCTAAAATGATCTTGTGACAAAGAGACCCATCAATTCCACTCCTGGGAATTTATCTTAAAGGAATAATTTATCAGAAGCAAAGAGGCTGTCGTATTTCAATTAGCACAATTTCTCAAAGTTCATTAATGTTGTTTTTTTTATTGCACAATTTCTTTCTTTCTTAAGGCCAAGTAATATTCTATTGTATGTATACACTACATTTTCTTTATCCATTTATCTGCCCATAGACATCGAAGTTGTTTTCTTTCTTTCTTTTTTTGTGATACTGGGGATTGAACTCAGGGGCATTCTGCCTTTGAGCTACACCCTCAGCTATATTCCCATACTACCTCTGAGCTACACCCGCAGCCCTGTTTTTTTATTATTTATTTTGAAACAGAGTCTCACTAAGTTGCAGAGGGCCTCACTAAGTAGCTGAAGCTGGTGGTGAACCTGGATCCTCCTGTCTCAGCCTCCTTGTTTTTATATCTTGATGAGGTCCTCAGGGTTCTGCCCTCATGAGGGGTTAATGTTTTTATTGTGAGATTTGCTTTGGTATAAAATAGACATAGATGGCTTTATATTCTCTGAGAATGAAATTACTGAGTTAACAGACTCTAGTCGGGTATTATGGGACATGCTTGTAATCTCAATACTTGGGAGGCTGAGACAGGAAGATCGCAGGTTCGTGGCCAGCCTCAGCTGCTTAGTGAGGCCCTCTGCAACTTGTTCTGTATTTGTGTCCATGAAGGTGTCCTTACAAGCTTGCCCGTGACAAATCCCTTCGGAAGCACTGGCCTTTCAAAGTCTAATGCTCTCTCCTGTGTTATATATACCCTAATTTGAAATCATTACATGGGTATGGGAATGGTATGCTGATTACAGAGGGGAGAAAGCCCTCAGAAAAGATAGGATGTCTTGGGCTTTCCTTAACAGTGTTCTATGAGATGGAAGCAAAAGCCATAATAAGATGCCACTTCCCATCCACTAGTATGGCTCTGACCAAAAAGACAGATAGGATACCTTATGGTATACCACCCCACCTGAATAGAGCTTGCTTTCTCTCCTTCTTCTTCTTCTTCTTCTTCTTCTTCTTCTTCTTCTTCTTCTTCTTCTTCTTCTTCTTCTTCTTCTTCCTCCTCCTCCCTTTCTTCTCCTCCTTCTCCTCCTTCTCTTCCTTCTCCTCCTTCTCCTTCTCCTTCTCTTCCTCCTCCTCCGCCTCCTCCTTCTTTTTGTTTTTTGTGGTACTGGGGATTGAATCCCGGGGCATTCTACCTCCAAGCTACACCCTCAACCCTATTTTTTTATTCTGTTTTTGAAACACAGGGTCTCACTAAGTTGTGGAGGGCTTCACTAAGTAGCTGAGGCTGGCCACAAACCTGGGATTCTCCTGTCTCAGCCTCCCAAGCACTGGGATTACTGTTAGGATAAGCAGCCCAGTCATGCCAAAGATGGCGCCTCTCCGGCTTCTCTTCCGGATTGTGTTGACTACCTCGTAGCCAGCCAAAGGGACCACGGGATGCCCAACAACCAGTCCCCTGATAACACACTCACTGGGGTATGAACCATCCAATCAGTAAACGCCCCGTACTTTGTGCGATCTTCCGCTGTGAGCGGAAGCCCCCTCCTCCCAGCTGCCTGATATAAAAGGGAGCTGGGCTGTCTTAATAAAGCTTTTGCTTGCTTGCTTGCTTATCTCTGATGGCTGGCCTTGGGTCTTTCCTGCGCCGACCCTTCAATTACAAGTGTGCCCCTCTACCCAATTAGAGTTTCTTTTTTTTGACTTAGCAATTTTATTCTCAGAGAATATAAAACCACCTATGTCTACACAAAAATTTGTACACAAATGTTCAGAGAAGCATTATTTATAATAACTAAAAAGTGGAAACCATATAAATTCTAACAACTGATGAACAGGTAAATAAAACATGATATATTCATATAATAGAATATTATTTGGCAATAAAAATAATGAAGCACAGATCCATACTACAACATGGATGAATCTTGAAGACTTTAAGGAAAATACTCTAGTTGTAAAATATATGGTTCCATTTATATGAAATTTCCAGAACTGGCAAATCCATAGAGGCAAAGAAAATCAATGGTTCTTTGGGCTGAGAGAAGTGTGTCTGGGTCACGGGGAGGAGGACAGGGAGAGACTGCTAATGGGTATGAACTTTCTTCATGGTGGATGGAAATATCATAACAGTAGATTATGGTGATGGCTGTACAACTCTCTGAATATACTAAAAAATTGTGTCGAATCCTTAAAGGTATGAATTATATCTCAATATGACTATTTTAAAAGGAAGCACAAATGGTAAGCAGATCTAATAAAGTTTATAAAAAGAGAAATGTATGAAATATTGGGCAATTCTGAATGAGAGCATGACACTCCTTGGGGAACCCCGTGTCCCTCTCTGGAGCAAATCATCTCTACGTGCTTGCTTCTTTATATTCTCTGCTGTGTTACTCATGGTCACAAGCAAACCGATCTGATTTTGGCCTCGACAGTAGCTGCATTACTCAATATGATTAAAAATATAAGGGCAAAATATAGATTGGCTTATGAAAGAGGAGGTAGAGATGCTGATGGATGCAAAAGAAGGAATCTAAACTACACATTGGACCACTGCCTGGAAGGAAAGCGGAAATTTGTGTCATGAGAGCGTCTATGTGACACTTCATGCTCTATTACCATCCCTGAACAAGAGCCTGCGTTGCTTCTCATTCTACGAGGGGCAGAGGCCGTGAGGACCAGCTGCAGGGCCTGTGCCATCGACCCTCTCTGGTGATCATTGTCTCTCAGACAGTCTTTGGAGAGTAGGTGCCAGTATGTTTGAGTGAACATAAACCATTCCCTCAAAAATTATATGTTTTTATACTTGGGAAGCTGAGACAGGAGGATTGCAGGTTTGAGGATGGCCTCAGCAACATAACAAGGCCAGACCCTGTGTAGGTTGGAAGAAAAATGCTTCTGGGTTCGCCAGTGCACACGCGTGTGCGTGCACACACACACACACACACACATCAATAAGGAAAGGATGCAAGGTGCAACTTGAACTGGAGCTGGGCATGGTGGCTCACGCTTGTAATCCTAGTACTTGGGAGGCTGAGACAGGAGGATAGCAAGTTTGAGACCAACCTCAACAATTGAGCAAGTCCTTCAGCAACCTAATATGACCCTGTTTCAAAATAAAAAATAAAATAGGGTGAGGGGTGAGGGGTGTACCTTACAGGTAGAATGCCCCCTGGGTTTAATCCCCAGCAGCACACAGATACACACACAGAGATAAACACACACACATACACACACACACACACACACACACACACGAATACAACTTGATAACAAAAGAAAAGACATACAGGGACATTTCACAGAAGAAGCAACACCCAGGGCCAATTCTCATGTTGAGAATTAATCTCCACAAATTTAAAAAGCATTTTTTGAGGAAAACCAGGATGTATTAAAAACACAGAAGCCGGGCGTGGTGGCGCACGCTTGTAATCCCAGCATTCGGGAGGCTGAGACCAGAGGATCGTGGTTCACGGACAGCCTCAGCTACTTAGTGAAGCCCTTTGCAACTTAGTGAGACTCTATTTCAAAATAAAGAATAAAAATTAGGGCTGGGGGTGTAGCTCAGAGGTAGAATGCCCCTGGGTTCCATCCCTAGACTCACCAAAAAAAAAAAAAAAAAAAAAAAGAGAGAGAGAGAGAAAACAAACATCTAGAAAAACAAGCAGCAAAACTGTCAACATTCCCAGGAAAATCAACTAAAACCAAAGGTAAGTAGAATATTTATCAATTATATCTTTATTTTTTATTTTCTTGCCATATGGGACCACACCCAAGCGAGTGCTCTGCCAGTAAGCTGCACCCCAGCCCTGTGCACGTATTTAAAAAATTAACTTTCAGCCAGGTGTGGTGGTGCATGCCTGTAATTCCAGTTCTTGGGAGGATCTAAGGTTTGAGGCCAGCCTCAGCAGCTTAGAGACTCTCTGCAACCTAAGTGAGACTGTTTCAAAACAAAGAAATAAAAATTTTGCGCTAGGGGTGTAGCTTGGAGGTAGAATAACCCTGGGTTCAATCTCCAGTAAACACACACACACACACACACACACACACACACACACACACAACATTACATTACACATGGTTGTCACTCAATGCTGGTTAATTGATTGATTCACTATGATTTTCACCAAGCCTAATTCTGATTTCTTTCAGACAGGGAACCAATGGGCACACACTTTTAAGAACCTAATTAGGATTCCGGAACACGATCCTCCTCTGCACAGTGCCTTTTGTTGGCTATGAGCCTAATACATCCACTTGAAGGAAGAATAGGATTTAACCTATAAGAAGACATGGGCACAGCTAGAAGAGCGTCCATACCCAAGGCCCTGAAATGAAAGCTCGTAGTGGGCACTGCTAGGGCACATTAGAGCAGAGGGGCAGATGGGAATGGCACAGACACCACACAAACCGACCGCGACGTCAGCCGGATGCGCTTTTCTAAAACAGGGGCTGTGAGGCGCACGCGACCACCGCTACAATAGCCAGGCGTGGTGGCGCACGCTTGTAATCCCAGCACTTCGGAGGCTGAGACAGGAGGATCGCAGCTTCAAAGCCAGCCTCCGCAATTTAGGGAAGCTCTCAGCAACCCAGTGAGAACCTGTTCCCAAGTAAGAAAATAAAATGGGGTTGGGGGTGTAGCTTGGAGGTAGAATGTCCCTGGTTTCAGTCCCTAGCAGCATAAATAAATAAATAAATAAATAAATAAATAAATAAATAAATAAATAAAAAGCAGGGACTGTGCATGGTGGCTCATACCTGTAATTCCAGTACTTTTAGGAAATATAAGGATAAATTAAAAACACAACTCTACCAACCAGAACAGGCTCTTTAATGGGAGTAAAGCCTGGGACGGGGGCTTACCAGGAGAGAGTCCACCAGAGTCAGGAGCCCCTTCCTAACGAGGGGCTTTTTATGGGGCATTAAAAGGGAGGGAGACTGGGGCAGTGATGTGTTTCTCTGATTGGTGGCCAGGCCAGGCCAGGTAATTTATGGGTTTGGGGGCAGGAGGATGGTTAGAGGCATTTCCCTGCCTTTCCCAAAGTCTTTTCTCCATCTCATCCGGCCAGGCCTCACAGTCAGACCTGTCAGTGCCCGCAGATAGACGCACAGGTTCCAGGCAGTCTCAGCAACACTCTGAACAATGCAGGGAGACCCTGTTTCAAAATAAAAAGTAAAAAGGCCTGGGGTGTAGCTCAGAGATGAAATGGCCCTGAGTTCAATCCCAATCTCCAGTAAAACACACACACACACACACACACACACACACACACACACACAGAGTTTTAAAAAGGTCTGGGACTATCTCTACAGGTCAAATCGTATATATGAAATACTATTAAGTGAGCCAGGCATGGTGGTGCACACTTGTAATCCTAGTACTTGGGAGGCTGAGACAGGACGATCGCAGGTTGGTGGCCAGCCTCAGCTACTGAGTGAAGCCCTCCACAACTTACTGAGACCCTGTTTCAAAATAAAGAATAAAAAATAGGACTGGGGGTGTAACTTGGGGATAGAATGTCTTTGGGTTCAATCCTCAGTACCACCAAAAAATAAAAAAATTACCAAGTGAAAACAACCCTAGGTAGTCCATGCACACTGGTTACAGCTCTGGTGTGTGAAGAGGTGTATGCTGGTAAAGGCTGCAGGTGCATTTGTGTGGATCTATGTTGACGCTTTATTGAACGTGTAATTGGCTTTTGTGCAAACAAGGACTACTCCTCTCTATCATGCTTTATTAATGAAACAATGTTTTATTCCTTTAATTATTAAAATTTATAATCTGTGAAGTCAGGCATGGTGGCACATGCTTGTAATCTCAGTACTTGGGTGGCTGAGACAAGAAGATCGCAGGTTCACAGCCAGCCTCAGCTACTGAGTGAGGCCCTCCAAAACTTAGTAAGACCCTGCTTCAAAATAAAGAATATGAATAGGGCTGGGGATGTAGCTCGGAGATAGAATGGCCCTGGGTTCAATACTCAGTACTGCAAAAAATAAAAAAAAAGTAAAGAATAAATAAGTGGAGATACAAAAAAATTTTTTTTGCAGTATTGGGGATGGAACCCAGGGGCATTCTACCTCTGAGCAACACTCCAGCCCAAATTTCTAATTATTTATTCTGAAACAGGGTCTCACTGAGTTGCAAAGGGCCTCCCTCACTAAGTAGCTGAGGCTGGCTGCAAACCATCATCCTCTTGTCTCAGCCTCTCAAAATGTTGAGATTACAAGCGTGCGCCACCACGACCAACTTACAGACTTCTATATACACTAATAAAGGTACTATAAGCTGGGCATGGTGGCCCATACCTGTAATCCCAGTACTTGGGAGGCTAAGATAGGAGAATCTCAATTTTTGAGGCTACCCTTAGCAACTTAGTGAGACCCTGTTTCAAAATAATAAACAACAGGTCTGAGCATGTAGCTCAGGAGTAGAAAGCCCTTGGGTTCAATCCCCAGTACCACAAAAATAAATAAATAAATAAAATAGATTTTACGACTACCTTTTTGTACAGTGTGTGTGTGTGTGTGTGTGTGTGTGTGTGTGTGTGTGTGTGTACAGTGTTGGGAATTGAACCCAAAGGCCTTTTACCTCCAAACTCAGCCCTATTTTATTTTTATTTTGAAACAGGGTCTTGCTAGGTTGATGAGAGGCTCCGTACCTGATGAAAATGCCCTTGAACCTTCAACCCTCCTGCCTCAGCCTCTGAAGCACTGGGATTACAGGTGTGCATGCGCCACAAGGCCCGGCTCTCTTTGCACATTTCATATTTACTTTTCTCTTTTGAATATCAGAGTTAGGATGACTTTTGATTCACAAATTATGATCTCTGGGCCAGCAGCAGCTTCACCTGGTTATGTGTTGGGAATGCAGATTCTTCGGCCTCCCTCTAGACCTGCTAGATTAAAAAAAACAAACCTGCAGGTGTGCCCAGCAAGGTGTGTTTCGACACCTCCACGTTTGTTCTGATGCTCACCACTAACTGACCCTGTACACGAAGATGTTGATGCTTAAACTGTGACTGCATGGCAGCGAGAGCCCCGTCCTGAGCTCTGTTCCAGGCATTTAAAAAAGGCATCCCTGGCAGGCGTGGTGGCACATGCTTGTAATCCCCACGCTTGGGAGGCCAAGACAGGAGGATAGCACAGTTTCGAATCAGGCCTCAGCTGGCTTAAGAGACCCTGTTTCCAAATAAATATAAAATAGGTCTGGGAGTGTAGCCCGGAGGTAGAAGGCCCCTGGGTTCCATCCTCAGTACCACCAAAAAAAAAAAAAAAAAAAAAAAAAGGCATCCTTGAGCCAGGTGTGGTGGTGCACACTTGTAATCCCGTGCTTGGGAGGCCGAGACAGGAGGATCGAGCAGGTTCGAAGCCAGCCTCAGCTACTTAGCGAGGCTCTCAGCAACTTAGACCCTGTTTCCAAATAAAGTATTAAAAAATGGTCTGGGAGTATAGCCCGGAGGTAGAAGGCCCCTGGGTTCCACCCCCAGTACACACACACACACACACACACACACACACACACACACCCCAAATAAAAGAGGCATCCTTGCTTTCTGGAAACAATCAGATATTCTAGGTTCAAAGTGATATTTTCTTGCTTCTCTGAAGTCATTCAGGCAGCAGCTATTCTCCAAGGACTCCTTTTTCCACGGAGTGAAATTAGGGAACAAAACCTTAGTCCTAGGGGTGCTCACATCTACCTGAGAGGATCCAAAGAACAGATGCTGTTATTGGCCACATTTAATGAGAGTATAAAGGTTCTTATGTACACCAATTCCCCTTGCTTTAGCACAACTTTATTTTACTTTCCTCATAGTATGATGTTTTATTGAACACTAAAATTATCTGCCGGGCGTGGTGGCGCCCCCTTGTAATCCCTGCGCTTGGGAGGCTGAGACAGGAGGATTGCACGGGTTCGAAGCCAGCCTCAGCTACTTAGTGAGGCTTTCAGCAACTTAGTGAGACCCTGTTTCCAAACAAAATATAAAAAAGGTCTGGGAGTATAGCCCGGAGGTAAAAAGCCTCTGGGTTCCACCACAGTACCACCAAAATAATAAAAATAAAAATAAAATTTTCTACTATGTTAACCACATAGAGCTTAATTTCATTTTTTTGTTTTTTAGGCAGATACCCAAACTTGTGTGTGTGTGTGTGTGTGTGTGTGTGTGTGTGTGTGTGTGTATTACTGGGGATTAAAGATGGGACATTTTACCTCTGACTACACCTCCAGCCATTTTTTTTTTTCTTTTTAGATAGGGTCTTACTAAGTTGAACTCCAACTTGTGATCCTCTTTTCTCAGCCTCCCAAGTACTGGGATCACAGGTATGTGCCCAAACTCTTAACATGTAAAATTTATTAAATTAAGCCAGGTGTGATGGTACATGCTTGTAATCCCAGCATTTGGGAGGCTGAGACAGGAGGATCACGGTTCACTGACAGCCTCAGCTACTTAGTGAGGCTCTGCAACTGAGTGAGACCCTGTTTCAAAATAAAGAATAAAAACTAGGGCTGGGGGTGTTGCTCAGAGGTAGGATGCCCCTGGGTTCCATCCCCAGTACTGCAAAAAAAATTTTTTTATTAAATTAGGTGATATTTCTTTTTCAAAAGATCATCCTTCTGAAGAGCATTTCAAGTGGCTGAAAATATGATTTTGGGGAAGATGAGGATAGTTTTACAATGAATTCCTGTCCCTGACTCAGAGCATAACATGAGATACATTGATTCCACAGCCCTGGGAACCCCAGTAGCTGTTCTGATTTTTTAATTATTGAAAGCATATTGTGGTCTTAGTCATATTTCATTGTAATTATATGGTCATCTTGAAGTTTTCCCTACCCAGGGATTCTGGAATAGGATGCTACTCAGGAGGGGATTTTGAATTCATTTTTTTCCCCTCTACATACGATGCTAGTGGTGCATTAACCTAGTTTATGTGTGTTCATTTAATTATACTCCCATGAGCACCTGTATTAGAACTCCGGAAAGAGTAAAGTGATCTCCTTGTGAAACAAGGGTTTCTTCTGAGCCCCCCAAGATGAAACGGGGGGGTTTCCTGAGAAGAAACCTGGAGTTTCATCATAGATGAAACGGTGTTTCTTGAGAAGAAACTCAGCATCTCCTTATAGGGTTCTTATCTACAGTGAGCGAAGAATGACACCCGCAGACCTTAGGAAGGGGAGTAAAAGGTTTATTGGAAGCAGCAGGGAATGGGGAAAGGTGGCTGAACACCCCCAAAGGGGTTGGAACTCGGGTCCAGCAGCTGCCTTCAGGACAATACTTGAGAGTAGCCCAAGCCGAATTGCCTTTAGTTGCAGGCTGCTTTCTTCCAGAATCCACGCGATCTGCCAGAAGGGAATAGGAAAAGAGGCAGGACACCACTCGGGCTGTCAGGTCTCCTGGTGTCCAGTAGTTGCCTTTAGGTCACTACCCGAGTGTCACCTGAGCCTAGTGCCGTCAGTTGCAAACTACTTTCTCCCAGAGTCCACGTGATCTGCCAGAAAAGAGGTGCAGGTCACCCCTAGGGGCCTGGTCAGCCTTGATGTCCAGCAGAGGCCTTCAGGTCACTACCCAAGAGTAGCCTGAGCCACATGCCCTCAGTTGCACTCTGCCTCCTCTCAGGGCCAACACGACCTGAGAAAGAGAGAACAGCTTCCCAAAAGGGGAGGGGGGTCCCGAGAGGGAAAAGCCCCCATTTGCTGATCGCCTAGGCAAAGGCCTGACCATTTGTGAGACCTCTTTTGGTTAGGGTGACTTTGGGAATTCTGGGAAGCAGCTCTCAGGATTTGCTTAGGGTATTTGCAAGTTCTTGAAGAATCTCCTTTCAGCAGAAGTCAGAGACTTGCTCTTGGGTTTGGGCTCCTGGGTTTGTTGATTAGTAAACTGATGGCTTTGTGAAGCTCTGGTTCTTCTTATCTCTGAGCCTTTGGAATTTCAGATATTTGTCGCCCCTCAGAAACTCAGGAAATTAACTTTTTTCTACCGAGGCCTCTTCCCTATCTGCCTATTTCCTTTCTATCTCCTCACTTGGAAGGTATGCAACAGTTAGTACCATGGGGCACTAGAAGGTGTAGGAGCTAGCCCAGCACAGTGGCATGCGGTTATAATCCCAGTACTTGGGGAGCCTGAGACAGGAGGATCGCAGGTTTGAGGACAGCTTAAGCAATTTATGAAGAGCCTCAGCAACTTATTGAGACCTTGTTTCAAAATAAAAAGTAAAGAGGGCTGAAGGCATAGCTTAGAGGCAGAACGCCCCTGGGTCCCACACACAGAAATAGAAGGCAGAAGAGCCACCACGTGGTCCTCAGAAAGCCGTGTTTACCATTTCACATCTGCAGCTCTGTCCCTGACCCTGATGCCGAGCCTGAACAGATGTTCATCTAAAGCAATTGCAGGTCGTGGGGATGGGCTGTGTGCGGTGAACGCAGAGGAGGACAAATGAGAGTCAAGTGAGAATTTGACCCATTCCGAGCAATTTTAGATCTCAGCATATGTTTTATTTTTCCTAACAGTGGTGGAAATAATTTCCGTCACCGATAGCCTGCTACTTTAATTGTATTCTGCTATCAGTGAACTCGGCAGTCTTCATCTGAGAAGGTTCAGCTAACATCATTCGTAACATGACCGGGCGCACGTAATCATCCTCATTGATGCCTTTGGCTCCAAACACTTGCAGAGCCTGTCTCCACACGAGGACGGCGGGAGACGCACAGGGTGCAGAGAAGTGCTGCCAGGAATGTGGAGGGACAGAGAGGTGCCCAGTAGAGGGGAGAGCCAGATTTGAATTTGCCTGAAAAATGACTCCCTGCGGGGAAACTCAGTTAACCTCTGTGTGGCTCAGAGTCTTGATTTATTAGTGATGAATGGCAAATTTTTTTTCTTCCTTAACTCACTAACCACATAGAATTAAATACACAAGACAAATTTGTTTTTTGGGGAGGGGATTTGCTAATACATTTGGTTTTTTGTTTTTAGTACTGGGGGTTGAACTCAGGGACATTCTATCCCCAGCCCTTTTTATTATTGTTTTTGTTTTGAAACAGGGTCTTGCTAAATTGCTGAGGGCTTGGCTAAGCTTTTTTTTTTTTTTTTTTTTTTTTTTCCAGTACTGGGGATGAAACCTAGGGGCATTCTACATCTGAGCTACAGCCCCAGCCCTATTTGTTTTAGTTTATTTATTTGTTTATTTGTTTGTTTATTTATTTATTGTGGTACTGGGGATGGAACCCAGGGGCATTCTATCTCCGAGCTACACTCCCAGCCCTCTGTTTTTTTCTTTATTTTGAAACAGGGGCTCACTGAGTTGCAGAGGGCCTCATTCAGTAGCTGAGGCTGTCTGCGAACCACAATCCTCCAATCTCTGCCTCCAGAATGCTAGCATTACAAGCGAAAGCCACTCTGCCCCAGCCACGGCTAAGCTTTTGAGGCTGGCCTCGAACCTGCAATCTTCCTGTCTCCGCCTCCCGAGTACTGGGGTTATGGGAATGTGCCACCTCACCTGGAAAGTGGACATTTTACATTTGTGGCACACTAAGCATTTAAAAAGGTTTTTTTTTTGCATGTGGCCCTCTTATTTCAACATCTCCAAAGCTAAAGAAGTCAGTGTTTTCCTAGTATATGAAGAGATGGAGGTTTAGAAATATTGGACACCCTGCCTGCGGGCACAGCTAGAGTGGCCGCAGAACAAGTGCCAGCTCCCAGACCTCCAGCCTCCAGTTCCTTGGGTGTGCTTGCCATGATCCACCTGCATCTTTACTAAGTAAAGGAATGTGTTTGGTGATCATTCATTCATTCAACAAATGCAAATTAAGTATTCACCATGTGCTAGATGCCAGCGTACATATACACCCATTTTACACCAGAGCTTGCAAAGATGGCTTGGGTTGCACGGAGAGTGCTAGCTTACTTCTATCGTTTGGGATTCTTTTTCCCCCTGTGACATTACTATGTCATGCTGAAGTGTAAAGTAGGTTGGAACTAGAGCCCTCCTTCTTCCCCAGTGAGTTTTGAGGTAGCTGAACCATTTAGAAACTCCTCACCTGTAATCAGGAGAGTCAAATGATCCTTCCGTGAGCTGTAGCTGTAGCTGTAGCTATAGCTGTGGGTGTGGTGCGGTGGGGTCAGCTGGAGACAGCAGAGAAGCAGGGCAGACCCTGCCTGGGGCTCAACCAGAGAGGCTTTCTTTTCTTTTTGTTTTCAGATGGTGGTGGCAGAAAGTTGTAGAACTGGCTGCACAAAGTCTCCTGTTTGAAGGCTCCCTGAGAAGAGTTGTGGGTTGTTTTGCTTTAAGATCACATGAAAGTGTTTTTCTTTCCTTCAGAGATAAAAAGTTGGCCGTATACCTACCATATGATCCAACCTTTCTACTTATGTATTTAAACAAATAAACAAACAAACAAACAAACATCTGGCCACACTTGCATATCAGCTTTATTTGTAATAACTCAAACTGGAAACAAGTAAAATGCCCACCAAAAAGTGAATAAACATATTGTGGTATATACATAAAGTGGAATATTAGTCGGCAATAAAAAGGAGTAAACTAATTTTTTTTTCTTTTTTTAGGAGTGACAGCACTTTATTGATTCCACCGTGGACAGGAAGTGCTGCAGAGGGTGGGAATGGGGCAGGAGCAGGGGCTCAGGACCCTTGCTCTTATATGGACAGCTGTGGTAGGGTAGTGAAGAGAACGAGGGCGGGTGATGACTAAGAGGAGGCTGAAGACCAGGACGAGGATGTTCAGGAACTGGGCGGTAGAGGCGTAAGCCCGGCCCCGGTCGTGTCGCCCACCATCTTCCGGTCCCCAGACTTCACAGAGTAGGAGTACGCCACGAAGCCCAGGCAGCAGAAGTTCATGAAGAGTGTGTTGAACAGAGACCAGACCACGTGGTCGGTCACGGGGGTCTCCTGGGGGATGCTGATCACGGTGGTCGTCTCGGGAGCCAAGCCTTGGGGACCCCCCCAGCATGGCCACCTCGTGCTCCTCCTTGAGCCTCTCCTGGCTTGGTGACAGGCTGGCATTGGGGTGGGGCAGGAACGTGTGAGAAGAGTTCATGGTGGCCACAGGTGAGCAGCTGTGGGCTGGGCTGGTGGGCTCCTGCCTGTGGGCTCCTCTCTGGTGGTTTTGACTTCTCACAAGTTTCCTTTTCCTGGCTGTTTTTTTCATTATTTTTCTTCTGTATGTAGTTCTGGGGAATTAACTTAGGGCTTTGCTCATACCAGGCAAGTGTTCTTCCATTGAGCTGGTTTACCCCAGGGTCTCATTAAGTTGCAGAGGGTCTTGTTGAGTTGCTGAAGTTAGCTTTGAACCAAGATCCACCTGTCCCAGCCTTCCAAGTCCGTCCTTCCTTCATTCCTTCCTTCCTTCCTTCCTTCCTTCCTTTCTCTTTCTTTTCTTCTTTCTTTCTTTCTTTCTTTCTTTCTTTCTTTCTTTCTTTCTTTCTTCTTTTTTGTGGTACTGAGGCAAGAGCTTGGCCATCCTTAAAGTTATTCTTGGTTAGAAGCCTAGATAAGTAAAAGAATAAGGCTTCTTCATAGCCCCCTCCAATGTTAACAAGTAGCTTGGGAGATAAGACAGTGCTCAGGCCCCCTAAGACATAAACACAGCTGGGTCAGGAGGTACAAACGGGCACAGGCTCCCTCAGAGATGAACAAGCCGCGCTTCCCTAGGCAACTGAATGATGTCCCACTAAACACCATCCTGCTTCTGTCTCTCACTTACACTAAGTGAGATAAATCTCATGCTTACCCCTCCCCTCCCAACATTAGGTGACCAGATGTATAATGGAACTTGTATATTCAGTGTTCGGGGCTTAGACCCAAAGCTTTACTTACTGGACATTCACCGGTGAATAAAGTAACCTGCTTTCCTATTCCGGCCACTGTCTCTTGTCTCTGAGCACCTAGCTTCTTGCAACAGTAATAGGGATTCAACCCAAGGGCATTCTACCTCTGTGCTACATCTCCAGCCTTCCTTTATTTTTTTTATCTTGACACGATCTCACTAAGTTGCAGAGGGCCTCAGTAAGTTGCTGAGGTTGTCCTCGAACCTGCAATCCTCCTGTCTCAGCCTCCCAAGCACTGGGATTATAGGCATGTGCCATCATGCCTAACTTATTTTTATTTTGAAACAGGGTCTTGCTACGTTACTGTGCTCTGGCCTCTAACCAGCAATATTCTTGTTTCAGCCTCCCAAGTTCTGGGATTACAGGCATGTATTGCTGAGCCCTGCTAGGGTACACACCTTTGAGGAGCTATTATTCTGCCTACCGCGGCCCTTCTTGCAAACACAGTGTTTCTAAGAATCACCCAAATTGTTCTGTGTGTCAGTGATCTGTTCTACTGCTGAGCAGTATTCTGCTGTAGAAAAAGCACAGGTCTCTCTATTTAGTCTCCTGTTGATGGGCATTTGGGCTCTTAGCAGTTCCTGACTATCATAAATAGAAATTGAATTCTTCTATTATTTTTTCTTCTTTCCATCCTCCCTCTCCTCCCCTTTTCTTCTTCCCCCCTCCCTCCTCCCTCCCTTTTTTCCTTCCTTCCTTCCTTCCTTCTTTTGTCTTTCTCTCTCTCCCTCCCTCCCTCCCTCCTTTCTTTATCCTCCTCCTCTTCCTCCTCTCCTCCTCCTCCTCCTCCTCCTCCTCCTCCTCCTCCTCCTCCTCCTCCTCCTCCTCCTCCTCCTCCTTCTTCTTTTCCTGCCTCACTGGGGATTGAAGCCAGGGATGTTTTACCACTGAGCTATATTCCCAGACCTTTTTATTTTGAGACAGGGTCTCGCTAAGTCACCAAGTCTGGCCTTGAACTTGAGATCTTCCTGTCTCAGCCCACCAAGTAGCTAAGTACTTGGTCATGGGTCACCACACTCAGGTGTGTGTGTGTGTGTGTGTGTGGTATTGGGAATTGAACCCAGGGGCATTTTCCCTCTGAGCTACACCCCCACCCCTATTTTATTTTTACTTTGAAACAGTTTCACGAGGTTGCTGAGTCTCACTGCTTGCTAAAGCTATGCTGGAATCTGCGATTTTCCTGTCTCAGCCTCCCAAGAGTACAGGCATGTGCCACCACACCCAGCAGCTGTTTTTAATTTCTCTTGGTTAAGCATGTAGTAGAATTGCTAATTTATAGGGTAATTGTATGTTTGACTTTTCACATGTTTATTGGTCATGAATATATCCATTTTTTTAAGGTGTATGTTCAAGTGTTTTGCCCATTTTTAATTTGTACCAGGTTGTGTGTCTCTTCATTATTAGTCTGTAGATGGTCTTTCTGTGTTCTAAAAATAAATTCTTTATCAAGCATATGTAATGCAATATTTTCTTCCAGTCTATGACTTGTGTTTTCTTTTTTGTAATGGTGAATGGGTGAATGGTGTTTTTTTTGTTTTGTTTTGTTTTTGTTTTTTTTTTGTACTGGGGACAAAACCTAGGAGCATTCTACTTCTGAGCTACATCCCCAGCCCTTTTTGTTTTTATTTTGAAACAGGGTCTCACTAGGTTGCTGAGGCTGTCCTTGAACCTGCGATCCTCCTGTCTCAGCCTCCCAAGTAGGGGGATTACAGGTGTGCACCACCATACCCGGCTATAATTGTGTCATTGGGAAACAAACTGTATTAAATTTGATGAGGTCTGATTTCCTAATTTTAGAAAGTTATTAGTTCCTTTTCTATACTGTCTAAAACATCTTCCCCTTTATCAAGGCCAGGTGTGGTGGCACGTGCGTGGAATCCTAGCACTTGGGAGATTGAGACAGGAGGATCACAGGGTCAAGGCCAGCCTCAGCTACTTAATGAGTCCCTCTGCAACTTAGTGAGACCCTGTTTCAAAAAATACAGAATCAATATTCTCTTATGTTGTCTCCGGAAAGTTTATAGTTTTAGCTATTACATTTAGTTCCATAATCTATTTTAAAATAACTTTTTATATAAGGTGTATGTGGATGTTATAATACATTATTCTTTGTATTTATATTCAGTTATTCCAGAGTCACTTATTAAAAAAACTTTACTTATTCAATATCACTGACACTTCTTAAAAATCAATAAACTAAATAAAAAAGAAAAAAAGTAAGCCAATAATGTGTTTATTTTTGTATTCTATTCTGTTCCAGTGGTTAGTTTGCCTGTTCTTGACAAATTCCACAGTTATAATTACAGTTATAATGTTACAACTCTAGGTAGTGTGACTTTATGCTTCTTCCTTTTTTTTTTTTTCTGTACTGGGATTGAACCCAGGGCCTCCTGCATGTTATACAAGCACTCTACCACTTAACTATGTGCCCAGACCTTTTATTTTTAATTTAATTTAATTTATTTTGAGATAGGATCTCACGAGGTTGTCCAGGCTGGCCCCGAACTTGCAATTTTCCTGCCTTAGCCTCCCAAGTAGTTGTGATCACAGAAGTGCACCTCCGTGTCCCTCTGGATTTTTCTGTCTTTTCACTACCTACATTCTCAGTAAATGGCTTCTACCTCATGGTGTAAAATTTTTTTTTTTTTTTTTTTTTGGTGGTACTGGGGGTGGAACCCAGAGGCTTTCTACCTCCGAGCTATACTCCCAGACCTATTTTTATATTTTATTTGGAAACAGGGTCTCACTAAGTTGCTGAGAGCCTCACTAAGTAGCTGAGGCTGGCTTCGAACCTGTGCGATCCTCCTGTCTCAGCCTCCCAAGCACGGGGATTACAAGCGTGCGCCACCACGCCTGGCTTTCGTGGTGTAAAATCTAACTCATATCTGTCTTTTGTTCAGCAGGAGGAAGCAGGTGAGGGAACCTGCAGGCTTCCCTTACAGCTGAATCCCAGAGGTTTCACAGCACGTCTCTACTTATTGTTCGAAATTGAGTCGCATTACCACTCTTAACTCAGAAAGGGCTGGAAATATATCATTTCAGGACTCTATGAGTTCACCTACTTATTAATAAACAGGAAGGAGAAATCTAATGTTAGGAAACAGCCAGAAATTTCTTCCAGAGCACCTTGAAAGGAACATCAAGTACAGGAGTCCCATCAGTGATTGGATAGAAAGAGACTTCAGGGTAAAATATCAGATATAAAAACAGAAGTTTGAAAGCTAGCAAATTTCAGTTATGCTTCTAAAAGGGGCTGAGGTGATGTGGACAGGCTGCAGAGTGAGCAGAAGGGACGGAAGGGACATGCTGGGTGCTAGAGCTTGGTGATTATACAGAGGACGTCTTAGCCTGGCCCGAGAACAGTGATGAGACAGTGCAAGGGACGCTCAGGACAAGCTCTGGAGGGATGGTCCCCAAGGCGGAGGTGACAAGATGCTGCTGCGGTCTCAATGTATTAAACCTTACCTTAAAATGTGTGCGTTGAAAGCCAGGTGTAGTGGCGCACGCTTGGAATCCGAGTACTTGGGAGGCTGACACAGGAGGATCACAGGGTCAAGGCCAGCCGCAGCTACTTAACGTGTCCCTCTGCAACTTAGTGAGACTCTATTTCAAAAAATAAGGAATAAAAAAAATAGGGCTGCTATGTGTCTCAGAGGTAGAATGCCCCTGGGCTCAATCCCCACTTCTGAAAAATAAAATTGTTTATTGAAACTTAATTGCAAATATGAGAGTATTAAGAGGCGGGGGGGCTTTTGGAGGTGGTCAGTCTTGAGGGTGAGCCCCTATGGGTGGGATCAGGGCACTTATCAGAGGACAGGGGAGGGGGTCGGGTGTTCCTTTCACCCCTCTGTCATGTGAGGAAGTGGAAGCCCTCACCAGATACCGAGCACTGCTTCCTTGATCTCAGACTCCCAGCCTCTAGAACTGTGAGAAACAGTTTCTGTTATTCATAAAATACCAGTCTGTGGTATTTTGTTATAGCAGCACAAATAGGCTAAGACATATCAATTTTGGTAAACATATGGGCCATGCATGGTGGTGCATGCCTGTAATTTCAGTACCTGGGAGGCTGAGCCAGGAAGATCACAGGTTGGAAGCCAGCCTCAGTAATTTAGTGAAACTCTTAGCAATTTAGCAAATCCAGAGGCAGACTGCCCCTGAATTAAATCCCTAGCAACACACACACACACACACACACACACACACACACACACACACAAGAGCTGGAGATGGGTATGGTAGCACACTCTTATAATTCCAGTACTTGGGAGCCTGAGACAAGAGGACCACAAGGTTGAGGCCAGTCTCAGCAATTTGGAGAGGCCCTCAGTAACTTAGTAAGACCCTGTTTTAAAATAAAAAATGAAGCCGGGCGTGGTGGCGCACGCTTGTAATCCCAGCATTCTGGAGGCTGAGACCGGAGGATCACGGTTCGCCCACAGCCTCAGCTACTTAGTGAGGCCCTCTGCAACTTAGTGAGATCCTGTTTCAAAATAAAGAGTAAGAAACAGGGCAGGGGTGTATTTGGAGGTCAAATGTCCCTGGGTTCCATCCCCAGAGCTGCAATAAATACATACATACATACATAAAAAAAAAAAAAAAATAAATAAATAAATAAATAAACGAGTCAGGCGTGGTGGTTCATGTTTGTGATCCCAGTCTTTGGAAGGCTGTGACAGGAGGATCACAGGTTTGTGGCCAGCCTCAGCTACTTAGTGAGGCCCTCTACACCTTAGTGAGATCCTGTTTTAGACTGGGAGTGTATTTAGCTCAGAGGTAGAATGCCCCTGGGTTCAAATAAATAAATAAACAAAATGAAAGTGTCTGAGGGTGTAGCTTGGAGGTAGAATGACTCTGAGCTCAACCCTTAGTTATTGCCTGTCTCTGATCCCCCCAGAAAGATAGTTTATCTTTAAAACGCATAAGAAATGCCGGGCGTGGTGGCACTCGCTTGTAATCCCAGCGCTTGGGAGGCTGAGACAGGAGGATCAAGCAGGTTCGAAGCCAGCCTCAGCTGGTTTAAGAGACCCTGTTTCCAAATAAAATATAAAATAGGTCTGGGAGTGTAGCCCGGAGGTAGAAGGCCCCTGGGTTCCATTCCCAGTACCCCCCCCCCCACACACAAATGCATAAGAAACTGTGGTTGTCCTGTTTCAAATCAAAGGCTACCTGGAGTGTTTTCCTGGAAGCAGTTCTTTCTGTGTGACCAAATGACCTTCCGAGGTTTGGTGTGTGGGTATAAGCACATTATGGTTAATTAGGTTCAGACCTGGTGAAAGATACAGCTCCCATCCCTCCTCGAGAGGGACAGGTCGCACCTGAACAGTGAAGTCACCCATCATCTCAGCAAAGGCCCTGGGACAGGAAATGGGAGCCGGATGGAAGGCTCAGGGGATAAAGGGCTTAACCTTTGCCTTTGCCTGGTCCTGGGAAGGCATCAAGATGAACCTAGAAATGGCCTCACCTGTGTGCACTACGACACGTACAAGGATGAGGACTGCAGCACTGCATGTGATAAAGATCAGATGCAATCGAGAGTGTCGGCAGAGAACTGCACTGCTCTCCATCCACGGACTTCTCACTGGCAGCTCCTTGGTCTCAGCCCCCAGACTGGCTGCTACTTACTCTGTTAGCCCGGCATGGCCAGTGGGCACCATGGGCAAGCTGAAGGGAATGAGAAAAGGGGAGAGAAGAGAGGACAGAGGAGAAAGGAGAGAGGAGAGAAAAGGATTTGCAGGGGATGGGGAAAAGAGGAAGAGAAAAATCAAATGAAAGGAGCAGGTGCCTTGTCTGTGGCTTCCAGGACCTGGCTATCTGTTCTCCCACTTCAGTCTCCTCCCAGCTGTGGATTCGCCACCTCCCTCACCTTCAGAGGGAGGGTGTGGTGAAACTGAAAGCCTCTCTGAAACCAGATGGACCTGCTGTTCTATTACTGACTAGCCGGCTCTTAGGCCTGTGCACTCTTTGTTTATCTTTTCCTTTCTTTTTTTTTTTTTTTTTTGGTTCTGGGGACTGAACCCAGGGCATCACCCCCACCCAGCCTCTTTTATTTTTTAGGCTGAAAAAGGGTCTCCCTTAGTTGCAGAGACTGGTCTAGAACCTGCAATCCTCCTGTCTCAGCCTCCCAAGTACTGGGATTATAGGAGGTCCACCACTCCTGCCTGCCTCCTCGGTGTTCTCACCTGCAGACCAGGGGAAGCAGCTGTACCTCTCAGGACTGCTGGGCGGGTTGGAACTGGTGCATGCCAAGCGCCTAGGAGGCCCTGTACCACCTGGGTAGGACGCCTCTCTTCCCTGGGAGGATGGGGACCCTCCAGGCGCTGCCCCATAGAACTTTCTGCAATGATAACTATTGAGTGCTTGAAATGGGTCTAGTGCAACTGAGGGACTGAGATCTTCATTTCAGTCCATTTTAATAGTATTTATTTCTGCTGTGCTGGAAATTGAACACAGAGCCTGGCATCGGGGGTCCTGCTAGTCAAGCGCTCTGCCACGGAGCTACAGCCCCAGACCCTTGCTTTACTTTTAAATTTACGTTTAAATAAATAGCTGTGTGGGGCAAGTGGCTACTGTAACTGGCCGGCTCGCAGTGTAGGGCGATCGCCTGGACAGACAGGAGTCCTTCTGAACCTCACGGGTTCCCAGCCCCGCTGCAAGGCGGGCGCTGAGGGAACAAGCCCGGCTGCAAGCCAGGCCCGGCTGTCTGGGGTCACAGCAAGTAAGGGCTCCTCGGACCTCTGCCCCTCAACCCTGTCCGTCCTGTCTGCCCACGTCTTGGAAGTGCTCCGAGAAGTGGAGCGGGCGCTTCCAACGCCCCCCCCCGAGCCGCCCAGGGCCGCGGGTCGCTTTACTCCTTGCAGCGAGCGGGGGAGGCACTGCACTCACTCCCGCGTCCATTTCACCCACGGGGAAACTGAGGCTCGGGCGGGAAACGGCGGCGCCCGGCTGAAGTTAAAGTTCGCTCTTCGGGCTGGGGACGCCGCGGACACTTCTTGGGGCGGGTTGTCAGGGTGCGGGGGGGGGGAGCGACGGGTAAATATTTGAAGCCGTAACCCGGGATCCGGCGACGGCTCGTCATTGCGGTTCCCGGGCGGGCGCGTGGCGGGGGCGGCGCCTGGGGACGGGGCGTCCCCGAGGTCGGCGGGGGCAGACCCGCGGCCCCGCCCCGGCCCGCCCCCGCCCGCGGCTATAAGACCGGGGGGAGGCGGGAGCGGGAGAGCGGCGCGGGCCGGGCGGGAGCACTGCGCTGCGAGCCTCGAGCGGGAGCACTGCGCAGGGAGCGCAGGGCACAGGCAGCGCCGGGCGCGCGGGAGGGAGGATCTCGGCAGCATCGCGGCAGCCCGGGCCCCCCCAGCCCCCGGCACCTCGCAGGACTCCGCGGGCCGAGCCAGCCGCCCCCATGAAGCCGCCCGCCGTGCAGCGCAGCCCCGCGGCCGCCGCCGCGACAGGTGAGCGCGGAGCCTGGGACCCCCCACCCCCCCCACTCCCGAGTCCCCGCCCGGGAGTGGGGGCCCCTGTCAGCGCGTGGGAGGCTGAGACAGGAGGGTCGCAGGTTTGAGACCAGCACTAGCAATTTAGCGAGACTTTCGGCAACCTAGTGGGACCTTGTTTCCAAACAAAATAAATTTTTTTAAAAAGGGGCTAAGGGTGGCTGGGGGTGCAGCTAGGAGGTAGGATGCTCCTGAGTTCAATTACAGTATGAAAAGGAAAAAAAAAAAAAGGAGGAAAGCCCTGATGGGGGAGGCACAGTAGAGGGCGGCGCGACCCCCTGGCCTCCCCGTCCTCCCATCCCCCGGCCGCCGCGCCCTGACTCAGTGGTGCCGCCGGCCGGGGGCTGGAGAGCGCGGCTGCGGGTCAGCGAGGTGACCTGGGCTGGAGCCGTGGAGGGGGCTGGGGCGGGGGCGGCGCGTGGCCGGCGGCCCCCGCATCCTAGGGCACCGCGAGCCCCAGCCCTGAGCCGCCTCCCGCCCCAGCCCCCGGCCTGGACCCCGCGGCCGCCGCCGACCTGGCCGCCGCGCTGTGCGAATTTGACGCGGTGCTGGCCGACTTCGCGTCCCCCTTCCACCAGCGCCACTTCCACTACGAGGAGCACCTGGAGCGCATGAAGCGCCGCAGCAGCGCCAGCGTCAGCGACAGCAGCGGCTTCAGCGACTCGGAGAGTGAGTGCGGCCCGGGCCGGGGGTGGGGCGGGGGGCAGGAGCAGGGGCCCGCGCCCTTTGCGCGGCCTGGGGAGCCAAAGGAGCCCCCTTTCTTCCCACCCCCCTCTCCAGGTTCTTTGGGTGTCTTCTCTTTGGGGGTCTCTACTACCATCCTATGAGTTAGGTGCTGTTGTTTCTATTTTTCTGATACAAGAGTAGAATTACACAGGATGCCTCCGGGGCAAGGACAGTAAGTCCTTGGGGCCCTCCGGTCTCCTGCGGGGGGGGGGGGGGGGCAGGTGTGTCACCAGCCCTGCGGACCCGGGGACCTGGTCCTGAGGCGCAGAGGCCTTTCCAGCCCCACCCCCTTCTCTTCCACTTCTCCCCCCTGTGAGCTCTAAGTTTTGAGAGTCTGTGGATCAAGTGTCACGGGGATGCTGGGCACAGGGGAGGGCATGGTACTGAAACATTTGTGAAACCAGGAAAAGATTTCATAAGCTGCTGTTCTTGGGATTTTTGAAATAACTTCTTGTACTTTCTTCTGGCCGCGAAGACTTGTTGCTCCACTGTATGTAGTTTTGAAAGAATCCCTGGCACTGCCAAGTTCAAGGACAGCCAGAGTGGAGGTGCAGTTGATTTGGTGTCCCTCTGATCAGAGCAAGCCATAGCTTTCCAGGAGAAAGGGGATGGAAGAGAGTGTGCTGCTAATTTCCCATTGAGAATTTTTGGATTTTATTGATAGTGACCCAGCTGCTTGTTCTCAGTGTCAAAGGGAAATCTTAAAAATTTGAAAACTCGTCTCAACCCCGATGGCCAAACTCAAACATGTCTCCTTTTATGGGTCATGGAGCAAGTTGTTAATTGAATACAAATTCTCCCCTCCAAGGAAAAGAAAGCCGGGGCAGCCTTTCACTCACTCCTGCTTTGTGGGGAAGAGCAGCTCCTTTCTAAGCCACAGCCTGGCTCTGCTGCAACATGGCCGGAGTGGGCCCATTCATAGCAGACTGCAAGTTCCGCTGGGTGGGATTTCAGATCTGGGATGTGTTTTTTAGGGGTCTCAGAGACAATGCACTAGCAACACATTCTTTTTTATTTAAATTAAATTTTATTTTTTTTTTGTGGTACTGGGGATGGAACCCAGGGGCCTTATACCTTCAGGCTATACTCCCAGACCTATTTTATATTTTGTTTGGAAACGGGGTCTCACTAAATACCAGCCTCCCAAGTACTGGGATTGCGAGTATGCGCCACCACGCCCGGCTCAGCAACACATTCTTAACAGTTTGGGGAGATGTTCGGGATAGAACTTGTAGTTCTTTCTTAGGCTGTATTTTGCTTCCTGCTTTTGTTGTCAGCTGTTAAGCTAACCCCTAGTTTGGTGGTTGGAGAAGTAGTGGGAAGGGTCCAAAGAAGGCCGGGATGACATTCATCCTCACTATAAATGTGTAGTCTGTTTCCCACAAGGCTAGTTAGAAATAGTCTTGGCAGGAGCTGTGTGCATCGAGATAGTCATTTCTTAAGGAAGCATAATATGTGCGTCTTAATTACTGCCAAGAACTGAGCATTGACATTGGTCCTTCTCATTTGTCCGTGTGATGCTCTTCTGTGGGAGAGGGGGAGTCTATTGACATTTAGCTTTCCAGAAGGGGAATGACCAGAATAACGATAGTAACAGAGGCTCATTTTTACCAAGTCCTTACTGTGAGTATTCTGGTATTTATTAGCTCTCACTATTAGCGATCTCTTTGCTGTTCTTTAAACGTCTTCTCTTTGGGGATCTCTACCACCATCCTATAAGTTAGGTACTGTTATTTCCACTTTTCTGGTAAAAGAGTAGAATTATATAGAATGTCTCCCTATGGCCTGACTCTGTCACCATGACGTTTGGCTAGGATGATACCCGGGTTCTCAGTGATACACTGAGGTCCCATTCATCCTGGATCATGCATCTGTCTATCAATTTTTTTTTTTTTAATGGTGGTTGTTTTTGAAGGTGTCTCTTTAAGACAGTGGCCACCTGTCAGGTTAGTGAAGCCCAGGCTGAGTCTTGCCAATGCATTGGATAATGACTGAGTCTCAGTTTTTCTAGCTGTAAAATTGAAAGGAGAGCCGGGTGTGGTGGTGCACGTAATAACCGGGCTTGGGAGGCAGAGACAGGAGGATCCCTCAGGTTCCAAAGCCAGCCTTGCTGGCTTAAGAGACATTGTTTCCAAATAAAAATATAAAATAGGTCTGGGAGTGTAGCTCAGAGGTAGAAGGGTTCCATCCCCAGTAACACACACACACACACACACACACACACACACACACACACACACACTTGAAAGGAGGCTATTTAACAGTGTTATTAGAAACATCCATAATTTTGTAATAAGGAAGAAAATATTTTTCCTGTTTATTGCTTTAATAAAACTTCGAGATATAGCCTGGCATAGACCAGACTATATCACCTAGATGAGTTTGTTGAAGCCTGTGTCTTGCATGCAAATGCTCTGCCTGCAGTGGTAAACCAGTATTACCTTGGTTTTCTCTCTACCTTTACAGCTCTACCTCTCTAAAGGTGCAACAAAAGTATAAAGTAGATCAAAACAGCATTCCTGTTGTTTGAAGAGCACTTCTTTTTCTCATTAAAAAATAAGTTTATGTTGCTTTCATCCAAAGGAGAAAAATAGGCATTCCTTCTTCCACCCAAAGAAGCAGGTTACTTAGGAGAGAAGAATGGACCCTGTAAGACTTGAAAAGGACCAAAATAATAATTGCAGATTAACTTCACCTTAGGGATGGGATTCAAATGGTAATTGAAAGCAGGGAGTGGTGGTGCAGGCTAGTAATCCCAGCATTTGGGAGGCTGAGACTGGAGAATCATAGTTCAAGGACAGCCTCAGCTACTTAGTGAAGCCCTTTGCAATTCAGTGAGACTCTGTTTCAAAGTAAAGAATAAAAAATAGGGCTGGGGTGTATGTAGCGCAGAGGTAGAATGTCCCTGGGTTCCATCCCCAGTACTGAAAAACAACAACAAAAAACAACAACAACAACAACAAAAAACCCCAAAAGATAATTGATTCAAATAGAGTTATTCCCTTTATGTAGATTTGCATTCCAACATGTAACATCAGGCACTTTATTTATTTATTTATTTCGTTATTTTTTGCGGGTGTGGGGATGGAACCCAGAGGCATTCGACCTATGAGCTACACCCCCTGCCCAATTTTTTATTCTTTATTTTGAAACAGGGTCTCACTGAGTTGCGGAGGGCCTCACTAAGTAGCTGAGGCTGTCTACGAACCGTGATCCTCCTGTTTCAGCCTCCCGAATGCTGGGATTACAAGCATGTGCCAGCACGGCTGGCTTTATTTATTTATTTATTTATTTAATCTTTAGTACTGAAGGTTGACCCCAGAGACAATGTGCCTCTAAGCTACATCCTCACTCCTATTTTTATTTTTTATTTTGAAACAAGTTTTCACTAAGTTGCTGAGGTTGGCCTTGAGCCTGAGATCCTCCTGTCTTAGTCTCCCAAGTACTAGGATTACACAGATGTGAGCCACCATGCCTGCCCCCCCACCCCACCCCCACCCCCGGCCACAGTATTTTTAAAACTATGAAAGTACAGCCTGATTTCTCGGCTTATGTTTAATGAAATTTTCCCTCATTATAATTCGCATTTTAAACAGTGTGTTAACTTATGATTCTACTGGTTGACTTCAGAAGAAGTTTATAGTATTAGCTTAAACTTTAAAAGGTAGCATGAACTTATGTCTTTGATGTTTTGGGGTCTCACAGATGTTTTTCCTTGGAGGGTGAATGTTTTGCTACTTAAGAGGAAAGGTCGGTGGTCAACTGTGTATGCTGGGGATATTCTGATATTGTAGATCATTTTGGGAAATGAGGAACTGGCTTCTTTAGCATGAGCAAAACTTACTACATCTGCCTACCTTTGCCTAGGCTATTCTGGTCTGGCCCAGGGAGAGGGGACGGGAATGACCGGTAGCATATCGGTGGTTGACATGGATTTAGGAGCCACTGATATAGACCCTGCACTTACTACCCATGGGAGGCTGAGGCTGGCTAGGAGCTGTCAGAATGCCCTGGCACTGTGCTGGGAATTTGGGGTTAGTGACAGGTTTAACTCCGATGCCTCAAAAGTATTTAGGACAGCAGTTCCAGAAGGGGAGCTGGAGCCAAGGTGCAGAAACTGAGAATGGGTGTTACTGTGTCCCACTCTAGTGAGGCTGTCAAAATTTAGATTTTGAAGAGAAGAATCCTCTCCTCACCCCCATCCCAGCCATTTCTTGTGGGAACAGGGAAACAGATCCAAGGCTTGCTTTTTCTCAGTTAATTACTATAGTTTGCTTGCTGTAAACGTGTGGGATTGTTCTATATTTACAGGAGCTCTGGGCAAGGTTTACTGTCTGTGGTTTTACTTTCCTCTGGAGTAGCACATGTCAGTACTAACCCTAAATTACCTTTCTCCCACTCCCTCCCCCAGCTACAAAAACATATCTACCTTTGAACAAGCCTCTTTTTGCCGTGGAGTTACTCAAGCCCGTTGGCACACTTAAAGTTAGATGGTCGTGTGTTTAATATAGTCTTATTTCTTTTGATGTTGTGTTAGAAACACAGTTCCAGAATGTGAGGGACCCAGTGCACAAAACGGACCTGGCAGAAGTGTTCCCAGTGAGGACTGAAATGCTTTGAGATAGGCTTTAGAGCTGATTGAAGTGGATGTCATGTGGCCCCGAGATATCCAGCCTTGCCACCTGCTGAGGTTCCCGAGCCCTCACAAGCCCCTGTTAACAGCAGCGCCTGCTCCCCGGGTGGGGCACTAGCACATGGCTACGCTATCACACCCTCACACATTGCGGTCATTTTATCCGACTCGCAGGCTGCTATTTTACAAGGAGTAGAGCTCCCGGGAACAGGAATCCAGGCCTTGCTTACCTTTTAATGTGCCACAATACCAGCTGTGCAAGTCGGTCTACTGTTCTTCATAAAAGTCCGCAGAAAGAAATTTTACTGGGGAGAGGGTAAGAGAAGTCCAGAGAATTTAGCCCAGATGGTGTCAAGAACACGGAATCGTGGTGTGATGAAAAGCTGCTGAGGTGTGAGCTTGTGTGTGTGTGTGTGTGTGTGTGTGTGTGTGTGTGTTAAGAGTAGGGAAAGGGAAAGTGAGCAGATGCTGTGCTGACGTGCCACTGTGTGTATGTTTATATAGAGATACTGCAACTAGTGTTTTTTCTCTTTTTCTCCCTCGTGCGGCAGTTGGCATGAGTTCAGTAACAAAAGAGGCAACTTGTGACCACCGGTATAGTTTGGCTTGCCACTGAATTTATCGGTCAAGTAGAAGTCAGGCTGTGTGTATATTATGTGTGTCTGAGAAAAGGACTTGGATCAAGGCCTTTAGCATCTGGACCAGGCTGTAAAGGACCGGAAGTGGACTGGGCCGTCCTCTAAGACTATGGCTCCTTCTCAGGAGCCGCCCCAAGCACCTGAGTTGCCTGAGCTTTTCCTGAATCTTCACTGGATGCTGTTTTTTTTCTACCCCACAATGGCTTTTTTCATGTCAAGACTGTTCCTTCCTCAGAAGCTTATTACGGTTTGGTCTACTTGTCAGGAAGGCAAACAGATTCAGGTGTCTTCCCCCTATCTCCAAACATGAGTATATGTGGATATAACTCGCTGGAGGGCTGGGGCTGACAGTCAGGGGAAGGGCCTGTGTTGCATGTGAGGTGGGGTGGAATGAGATGTGCTGTTGAAGCTGGCTTCCAGGCGCCAGCTGTGTTGGGAGATAGCGACCAGAGGGGTGGCCCTGGGTACTTGGAGCCAGGGATGCTTGGAGCTGGAACGCTGGACAAGGGACGGGGTAATGCTCTTGATGTTTTTCAGAGCCAAGGCTAATGTGCCCAGGGCCTTGTATGCCCACCTCTGCTTGGTGGCCTGTCTCTCTGGCACTCTGTGGTTTTCTTTCTTATCTCGTCTCCCCATAAGTTTCTCAGGCTACATTTGTGGCGACTTCCTGTGCAGGGGACTCCTCTACCTGAGGCTCTGCTGACAACCCATGCAGAGGGCTTCCCCAGACAAATTTGGAGAGTATGTATCAGTGGCCAGAGAAGAGGAGCAAGGGGGCCATGGAAAAGTGTCCCATTGTTAAGTGCACTTGAGAAATAGGACCAGACTGGTTTGTTTATCAAGAGTTGTCTCAGGAACAAAGAAAGTGGGAATGACGGAAGATGTTAGGCGTTTCTAAAACTCAGTTGATCACTCAGCACTTCTTTTCAAAGGACTAGCATTCTGAGGAGTATATTTGGGGGAAAATGTAGGTACAGGGTTGGGGGTTTTGGATCTCAGAATATGTTTATCACCAAAGCCCTGAAAAACTATTGTGGTCCCTAGTTAGGGAGTCTGGGTCACACCTCCTGACGTGAGGGTTGGTCACAAGGATCTTCTGGGCATATTTGGAAAGTGGACTAGAAGGTATGTAGACCAGGAAGAGGGGGGCAAGATGGCAGCTGGGGTGCCTGGCGGGGGGAAGGCAGGAAGAGCAGGGTGCCTGGGAAGGTGTAGAGGCCTGATAGGGATGAATCCGAACTCTCTCAGGACCAGAAACCTCTTTCTGAAACATGATTCTTTTCATACTGGGCAAATCTTTGGTAAGTTAGGCAAGTTTGTTTTTAGTGAAGGGAACCAACACAAGATGTTTTTGCCTCCTCCTGGGTCGCAGGGACTTGGCTTTGGGGAGGAGCTGAGTGGCCAGTCCCTTGTTTTTCAGCAGCCCTTGCTTACCTGAGAAGGCTTTCCTTCCAGAGCTTATCTCTGCTACACCTTGGCTGGCTTCGTGTTCTGCTTTAACCCGAAAGCTGTTCCATTGCGACCTCGGTGGCCACATCCTGCTTCCTGCCTGCTCTGCCTTCCAGCCCTTTGACGTGGCCGCTCTTTCTCTGCCGCCACCTGCAGCTGGGCTGGCTGTGGGCTGGTTTCCTCCTGCTCCTCCGCAGGACTCAGAGAAACATTCTTCAGAGCCAGGAGGGACTTTAAGGGTTAGCTCACCTTTCTAGTTTAGTGAGTGGTAAACTGAGGCCCAGAGATACTGTCTCGCTCAAGGGCACTTGAGTACTTGGCAACTGAGCTGCACTTCTACAGCCTTGCCCTGCTTCTGGGACCTTGTCTTGCTCTGGACTTGGGGGATATGGGAATAGAAGGAGCCATGAAAGCCCTTGCATCTGTAACAGATGGGCCACCGGGAGCAGAAATCTTATTGTTGATTCTAGCTTGTCCCGAGTGCAGGATCTTGGCAAAATCCATGCTAAACGCTCTCTCATGAACAGAGAGGGAGGACTGATTATGAAGGCATAGGGTCCAACTGTGAGTATGTAGTTTAGGGGGTTCCAGGGCAGAGGGGCATTTTTCATGGAAGATGATTCCATATTTCTAACATCCCAACCCTCCCCCACCTCCATCAGCCAAGCACTGGCTTGCTGTGCCTGATACCTGGTCAGTAGGCGCCTGTGTGCTGGCAGAAGTTTGGTTGCAGAGATCCCATGACACTGTTTTTAAGGAAGCAAGGGCCTCTGGTGTGGTTAACTGTAGACAGGATCCCGTTTACAGATGCTTTGGGGCATAAGCCTGAAGTCTAGAAGTCCACTTGTTTTCTTTACTGTGGCTTTGCAATCTTTCCTCTTTGAGATAAACAGGTAGTAGTCTTTACAGATTGATGAGCCTACCATTTAGTGAGCGCTATTTCAAATGAATATGTTTCCTTCCTGAAAGGTGCAGATTCGCTTTATAGGAGCAGCTTCAGCTTCAGCGATGAGAAACTGAATTCTCCCACGGATTCTACGCCAGCTCTGCTCTCTCCCTCCGTCAGTCCTCGGAAACGTAAGCTCATGAGGTGGGGCGTGGGATGTCCTGCTTTCTTATTCCCTTCCCCTTCGCAACCCCTTCTCTCTTTTCCTTCTCCCCAGCCAGTCGTTTTCAAACATGCAAAGCAAACAGATAACATTAATCCCTTAGCACAGCAGAGTGAATTAGAATTTATGGTTCCCCTGGATTTTGACCCGTGTGAGGACAGAATCGCGTCATTTGGAGTAGGAAACCTGCGTCCACAGGGAGAAGGACTGCTTGTGGAATCTAGGCTGTTCTCTCTCATGCGGTGTGAATTAAGACTGTACCAAATGAGAGTGCTTCTCACAAGTCTCTTCCCAGACTAGCTGGTTTTCAAGTTGAAAACTCGGCAGTTTGGTTTTGCAGAAAGGTGGATTCTTTCGACTGCATTAACTATTTAACCAGTGCTTTCACATGGCAAATTTAGCAATTAAGTGGTATTATCATTATGAGACAAAGAATGCTCTAATATGATTCAAAATAGCAGCCCCAGCCTGTCTACCATGCTATTAATAGAGCTAAGAAGTTTTTAAGGATGCGTGAACAGTTTCTTATTTTTTGGAATTGGCAAAGTGTCTCCAGCAAGAGAGCTGAATGTTCTGTTATATTGGACCGGTGCCCTTTTGAAAACAAAAGAAGTTTTCTTCTCCCCCCTTTCCCACCCCCAAGGAAAGTTATACTTGCTGAACATAGTTGCAGAATGCACTAAAAATGGGACATATTTAAAAAGAAATATGAAGATTTCATCATTTTCTCAATCTGGCATTAAGACAGGACTTCTCTCTTTTTTGAAAGAGGTATTTTTAAATTCTCTTCTCAATACCGCAATGTTAGGAGCCACTGGAGACTCGGCCATTATTCAGACTGTAATAGATCTGTGGAACTCAGAGACCAGGCAGTCTAGAAAATAGCTTCAGTAGTGCCCAGATTTGCTACCTGATCCTCTAGAGGTAGGAATTAAAGAGGGAAAAAGAGCCCCTAGTGGCACTTTGACTTGAAAAGCGAGGAACAATGAGGCATTTGTAGCTAGTATGGAGTGAATCGTAAAAATATCCAGTAATGCATTTCAGGGAAGGCGTGAGTGATAAACCACAGGAAAAGTAAAATATACAGAAAAATTATACATCTCAGGCCAGAGAGAGAGAAAAGAATCCTAGATAAGGACTCAGTACCTTGTGCTGACACTTAGAGTAGGGCTGCCCGGGACCCAGCAGACTCCTGTTGCCTTCTCTCTACCACTGATGGGGAACAGTAGTAGCAGTTTTTCATTTATTTCATGCTGGAACATCTCTGAGGGCCACAGCATTGCCATGGGTGTAAGCAAAAAGGCTTCAGAAGACGAGAGCAGAAGGAATTGCAGAACCTGGGGATCCATTCTGCACAGCGCCATGTTTAATGAATATTTTTGACAGATCACTCATATTTTACGCAATCTAAAAATCAAACATTTAGCCGGGCGTGGTGGCACATGCTTGTAATCCCAGCATTTGGGAAGCTGGAACAGGAGGATCCCAGTTCGAGGCCAGCCTCAGCTACTTAGGCCCTTTGCAACTCAGTGAGACCGTGTTTCAAAATAAAAAATAATAAAAAATAGGGCTGGGGGTATAGCTTGGAGGTAGAATGCCCGTGTTCCATCCCCAGTACTGCAAAAAAAAAAAAAAAAAAAAAAAAAAAATTAAACGTTTTATTTCTCCTCACTTTTCCCCAAATTTAGATTCTTTCTCCAGCTTGGGAGGAGGTGGGGTGGGGTGGGGTGGTGGGAGAGGGATGAAATGAACTAAGAACGATTGAGGCTAGTCTTTAGGACCAGCTTCTGAGTTTACTGTAAGAAACCCCCATAGCAGACACCCAGGGCTGGTTCAAGTCATGCTTGAATGGATCTCAGAAGACAGATAGATGTAAAATAGGAATCCCATTCCATAATCCTGGAGAGCTCCACACAGCACCATCAGCTGTCTTTGGTATGGAAACTGAACTCTTTCTCCTGTTTTGCAGCCAAATTAGGAGACACAAAAGAGCTAGAAGACTTTATTGCTGATCTTGACAGAACATTAGCAAGTGAGTACCTGCCTCATATTAAAAATATCAAAAGGAAAATGGCCCCACCTCTGATAAAGTGCTGTAATGCTTACCAGCTTGCCTGGGGGCTGGAAGTTACATCAGAAGGCTTCTTTAGTTTTGGAAATAGGACCCTAGTGGCTTGGTAAGAAATTCTGAGGATAAGCCTGCATTAAAGTAAACCAAATTCCTCTCTAAACTGTGGGGACAGGTCACCAGCAAACAATGGTATTTTGTTTGGGAAATGGAGAGTGAACAAGATGGGAGCTTTCCCATCGAGGTGGCTTGCCAGGTTTCTTAGAGAAGAAATGAGCTGTTGACCCCACCAAGCATTACCCCAGCAATCCAAAGGCTTCTGTCTCAGGGCACAGGGTCATTTTCCCAGGTTTGACCCAGGGGCTTGGTGCCTCTGCCTTCTAAAAGTTAGGTGCTAAAGAGAGAATTATTGAGGCGATACATACTAATAACCAAATGACCTGAATTAGGGATATAATTATTGTTTCCTATTTGGGAATTACACTAAATGTAACCCAATTCATGTGATCTAAAGTGTTGGAAACTGAAGATGTTACATCATAACTGCAGTGGGGGGGGGTGTCTAGAAGAGGAAAGGACCCTTACAACCTATCCACATACCTTACTTCAAAAGGGCGAGAGTCAGGAGGATCAATTCAAGTCTCCAGGATGGAAGTTTGTCCTCGTTCCTTAATTTTTTAGTGAAAGATTTAATTTCCTTTTTCTTTTCTTGTGTGTGTGTGTGTGTGTGTGTGTGTGTGTGTGTGTGTGTGTGTGCATTTGTGTATGTGTGTGTGTATGTGTTTTACTGGGGATTGAACCTAGGGGCATTCTACCTTTGAGCTACACCTTCAGCCCTATTTTATTTTCTAATTTTGAAACAAGGTCCCACTAAGTGCTAAGTTGCTGGGGCTGCCCTCGATCCTGCAATTATTTCTGTCTCCGCCCCTCAAGTACTGAGGTTACAAGTGTGTACCACCATGCTTGGCCCAAAGAGCTCATTTTCTATAAGAACTATTTTATGCTATATAAAGAGTTTACTCTGCTAAATAGCCAAGTACACTCCGAAAAAATCAGACCCAAAATGGCCATTTAAAAATAACTCTGTTTTAGCCGGGCGTGGTGGTGCACGCTTGTAATCCCAGCATTTGGGAGGCTGAGACCAGAGGATCGCGGTTCGCGGACAGCCTCAGCTACTTAGTGAGGTCCTCTGCAACTCAGTGAGACCTGGTTCCAAAAAAAAAAAAAATAGGGTAGGGGGTATAGCTTGGAGGTCGAATGCCCCTGGGTTCCAGCCCCAGCCCCACAAACAAAACAAAACAAAACCTCTGTTTTAACACTCTTTCAGAAAGATCAAATATCAGATAAAGAGTCTTCATACCATGTCTATTTACTTGATGATTTTATTGCCCTTCTTCTTACTTGCTGTGCCATCCCACAACAGAAGACCTAGGCCTGTTTTGACAGAGGTTATTCTAATTGCAACCCAATTTGTATTAGACCTATGTAACAAGCCTGTCTGCTTCATGGAAATTACAGTGGGATGCTCAGTCATCCCAGTTAATCAGACACATTACGTGGGAAGCCTGCCATTAAGTGGTGTTTGGGTGCACAGCTGAAACCATGCGATGTGGCTGAGCACAGGAATTGAGATTCTCTGTGAGTGGCTAACCTTCCTATCTCCTGTTTACAGGTATGTGAAACAAGGGGTTTTGGTGTTCTTCTATTAAAAGAGAGAAGCTTCAGAAAGCTCGGAGGACCTAGCAAAATCAGCTACTAGAATCTGCTGCCAGAGGGGACAGAGATGACCAGTCACCTACAACCAGGCCATTCTCAGGCACACCTTAAAATTAGCCTTTGGGCTCATCTCTGGGCAGTTTAGTGAAACTGACTTTGTTTACCTGCCTGCAGTGTATTAGAGCAGATAATCTCTGCTCACATTGTATTTTTCTTTTAAAGCATAGCTTTCCTGTAATTTAAAGTGCTTTTATGAAAATATTTGTAATTAATTATATATAGTTGGAAATAGCAATATGCTCTCCCTATTATAATATATTTTTGTATACAAATAAAATTTGAACTGGAATCTGTATTTTGTAAGTTTTTTTTCTTTGTCTCTCTCCATGTATTTGCATTCACTAAGGCTCCAGAGGGAACACCAAGCCCTCTGGGTGCTGGGTGCTGGGGACTGAACTAGACTAGAGTGTGACATATTCACAAAGTTTTCCTCTGAGCTTGTGCACTGCATTAGAGGGCCATGCTGTCAAATGGGACTGGGAAACTAATTTGAGGCTTGTGGCTTTGATGGAAGTTAGGTTCCTTTTCTATCTCTACCATCCTGGACTGTGTCTTTGAATTCAGGGAAATAGCAGTTGTCCTCCAAATCTAGCCCTTAATAGGAGGGAAAGTTGGGGCAGCTGGAGGACTTAAAATGGATGGCGCTTTTAGATCTGTGCGCTAAGGAAGAGTCATTGGCGCTGGCTTGATGCCATTGATGTCCAGGCAGCTTCAGAGGGGCCAAATTTAGGGCCTCTGTAGGGGGTCTCTGCAGATAGAAACTGATGACATGTAGCTCCATTTATCTTTGGAGGGCTGAGGAGAGGCATAAGAACAGGAAAGTTTATCATTTTTTTTAACTTATGCCTTTTAATCTTAGAATCTTCTCTGAAATAACCAGGCTTTGCTTTCACAATCAGGATAAAGTCAGTTAAAAACTCTAAACCTCTAGCCAGGCGTGGTGGTGCACGCTTGTAATCCCAGTACTTAAGAGGCTGAGACAGGAGGATTTCAGGTTCACGGCCAGCCGCAGCTACTTAGTGAGGCCTTCGGCGACTTAGCGAGACCCTGTTTCAAAATAAATAATAAAAAAAATAGGGCTGGAAGTGCAGCTCAAAGTTAGAATGTCCCTGTGTTCAATCCCCAGTACTGCCGAAAAAAAAAAACACCCCAAAACGCTAAACATCTAAGCCGTAACTACACTCAAGTGCTGCATAATGATCTTTCTGTGTTTCTGTGGATAACAAACTTTGTATATTCGATGGTGGTCCCATAAGACTTCGAGGCAGATGTTGGGGGGAGATTACACCACTTCGTGAAGTCACAGCCATCGTAATGTCATAGGGGAGCATGTCTGTTGTTTGTGGAGATGCTAGTGTAAACAAACCTGTGCTGCCAGTCATAAAAAAGTTATGCACAGTATATGATCCTTGAGGACAACAATAAACAACTTTTACTGGTTCATACCTTTGCGGCCCTATGCATTTTATCGTTGTTTTAGAGTGTACTCCTACTTGTAAACAGTTTACTGTAAACCAGTATGCTGTGTGATGCGGGCAGCAGCCTCAAACATCTTGTGTTTATTGTGTCTCTTGATAGCACCTAGATTTCACTGAATGACCGACCTAGGCCGTCCAAGTCTGTGTGGATGACTCTATGATGTTTGTACAACGACAAAATCGCCTAACTGCATTTCTCAGAACATTTTCCTTTTATTAAGCAACAGATAATTGTACTTATAATTGTATATTTGTATTTCCAAAGCTAACTATTAGATGTGATCTGATTTTAGGGCATTGGGAAAATAAATTTTGTTTTTAGTTTTCTCTTTTCCACAAGCTTCTGGGAAAGCTTTTGGTTGAATGCAAATATTTTTTTTAATTGAGATGTAATTCACATACCATAAAAATTTAGTGGCTTTTAGTATATTCAAAAATATCGCAAACATCGCTACTATTTAATTCTCTGTCTGTATGGATTTGTCTATTCTGGATATTTCATATAAATGGAATCATACAATATGTGGTGTTTTGTGTCTGACTTCTACTTAACATATTTTCAAGGTTATTATTTTTTTCTTGGTACTGGGGATTGAACTCGGGCATTCTATCTCTGAGTTACAGACCCAGCCCTGTTTTATCTCCATTTTGAAACAGGGTCTCACTACTTGCTGAGGTTGTCCTCAAACCTGTGATCCTTCTGTCTTAGCCTCACAAGTATTGGGATTACAAACGTGCACCACTATCTCCTGGCTTAAAGTATTTTTAAGGTTTATCCATATTGTAGCATGAATCAGTACTTCATCCCTTTCAGTGGCTGAATAATTTTCACTGTATGGGTATACCACATTTTGTTCATACATTCATTGGTTAACAGACATTTGAGTTGTTTCCACTTTTTGGCTAATGAAGTCTACTGTTATGAATATCCATGGGCAAACATATGTGTGCAAGTTTTCATTTCTCTTGAGCGTATAACTAGGAATGGAGTTTCTGGGTCATATGTTAACTCTATGTTTAACTTTTTGAGAAGTTAACAAACTTTTTCAAGGCAGTTGTACCCTTTGACATTTCCACCAGGATTGTATTAAGTCCCAACTTCCCCACATCCTCATCAACACTTGTAATTGTCTCTCTTTTTGAACATAGCTGTCTACTGAGTGTGGAGTGGTATCTCATTCTAGTTTTGTTACTCACCATATGTGTTACTCAGCTTAGGTCAGCTGTTGTGACCAAAATACCTAGCAAGAACAACCTAGAAGAGAAAAGTTTATTTTGGCTCGTGATTCAGAGGTCTCAGTCCATGGCTGGTTGGCTCCATTGCTCTGGTTCTGAAATGAGGCAGAAGCATCATGGCAGAAAGATATGGCAGAGGAAGGTGGCTTAGCTCATGGCGGCCCAGAAGAGGAGAGAGAGAAAGACAGAGACAGAGAGAGGAGAAGAAGAAGAAGAAGAAGAAGAAGAAGAAGAAGAAGAAGAAGAAGGAGGAGGAGGAGGAGGAGGAGGAGGAGGAGGAGGAGGAGATGAAGAAGAAGAAGAAGAAGAAGAAGAAGAAGAAGAAGAAGAAGAAGAAGAAGAAGAAGAGGAGGAGGAGGAGGAGGAGGAGGAGGAGGAGGAGGAGGAGGACAGGAATAAGAGGAAAAGAGAGTAGAGGAGGAGAGAGGAGAAGAGAGGAGGAGAGAGGAGAAGGTAGGGAGAAAAAGGGGCCTGGAGGGTTAGACCCTTTCAGGGTATACCCCCAGTATCTACTTCCTCCAATGGAGTCCCATCTCCCATTAGTCCATTTAGCCATCAATGGATACCAAAAGTCAGAGCCTTCATAACCCAATCTTTGCCTAAAAATATTACCTCTGAACCTTGCTGCATCAGACAGAGACCATGATTTCAACACAAGACTCTGGAGGACATTCCAGATTCACACCATAACAATATAACTAAAGAGTTCTTCTCATGTACTTATTGGCCTTTAGGATAGCTCTTTGGAGAAATGTCTATTTGAATCTTTTATTGGCTTTTAACACTGGGCCAAGCTCTCTTTTAGAGATATAATTTGCAATCTTCCCCTCTATTTTGTGAGTTTTTTATTCATTTTTTTTTGTCCTTTGAAACATAAAAGTCTTAAGTTTTGATGAAATCCAGTGTATTTTTTCTTTTGTTGCTTTTGTTTTTGGTGTCTTATCTAAGAAGTCTTTGTCTAAGATCACAAAGAGTTACCCATATGCTTTCTTTTAAGAGGTTAATTGTTTTAGCTTTTATACGTAGGTTGGCGATGTACTTTGAGGTAATTTTTCTAGGAATCCAACTTTATTCTTCTGCTTGTCAACATATAGTTGTCATAAAATAGCTCTATTTGTTGAAAAGTCTATTTTCATTTATTCTTTAAAAAAATATTTTTTTGTGGTACTGAGGATTGAACCTAGGGACGTTTATCTCTGAGCTACACCCCATCCCTATTTTTATTCTTCATTTGGAAACAGAGTCTCACTAAGTTGTGGAGAGCCTCACTAAGTAGCTGCGGCTGGTCATGAACCTGTGATCCTCCTGTCTCAGCCTCCCAAATACTGTGATTACAAGTGTATGTCACCACTCCTGGCTTCATTTATTCTTAAGTAACATATTCTACCATCCTTTTTTGATTGACAAATTTGATATTTTATACTGAGTTATGTTAATAATATTGTCCTGCCTAAGGATAAGTGTCCAAATGTACATTGAGCTTTGTCCAGACAAATAGCAGTTATAATTTTTATATTTACAGTCAGTTTTCTTCACGTGTTTCTGATAGTATTCTATTAGGATCAAGGAAGTGACACCTAAGGAGCCAAGAGTGTGGCAAATAATGTGAAAAAAGGAGGACTTCATCATTTAGATTGCACTTCTGATACTTAAATATAGCAGAGTAATTCAAGTCACACTGGTTTCTAAAATTCATAAAATATTAAGTATTCTAATACAAAAACAGACATCTGTTAAGATTTTTATAAAAGTTTTTTATCAGTATAATAAAAGATAAAGACTATACTTTACAATGTTTTTAAAGAGAAATACATGCACTGAGATTTTATCACATGTAAATGTGTGTAATAAATTGAATTATGCAGTTGAGTAAAATACAGATAATAACAATAATTAAAATAATTATAATTAAACCAACAGATAATTACTAATAATGTGTTAATAGAGAAATATTTGGCTTCTACACCTTGTTTTTTAAAAATCTCATTTTAATGGTAGTTTTTAAAAATTTTTAACTTACCATAAAGATTATGAGAGATTGATCTTTCTATAATTTAGTACATGATAGATAAACAACATCACTAGTTAATCAGGTATTGGAGGACATCTAGTCATCTTTGTCATGGTATATTGAAGGCCTTGAAAATTTCTGTAGCTAATAGACCTAGGGCATACATACATACATTTATATATATATATATATATATATATATATATATATATATATATATATATATATATAATATTTCTTTTGCTATTGCTCGGAAACTCATGAGTAATCCAGAGCACACTGGTGTTCTTGGAACATGCTGTAGAAACACCATGACAGGTATCCTTGCTCAGAGCGCGCGGCGGGGGTGGTGGTGGTGTCTATCGCACCCCATCTCCTCTGAGACCTGAGTGTGGAGAGGATGGCCCTTAGAAACTGATTGGTACAGCCGGGCGTGGTGGCGCGCGCTTGTAATCCCCGCGCTTGGGAGGCTGAGACAGGAGGTTCGAAGCCAGCCTCAGCTACTTAGTGAGGCTCTCAGCAACTTAGTGAGACCCTGTTTCCAAATAAAATACAAAATGGGTCTGGGAATGTAGCCCGGAGGTAGAAAGCCTCTGGGTTCCACCCCCAGTATCACAAAAAGAAAGAAAGAAAGAAAGAAAGAAACTGATTGGTACCTGGAGAATATCAGCCAGCAGGCTTTTCTGAACAAGATAGGATATTATGCAGGCAAAACTGGTGTGTTTCTGAGTAGGAATGCTCTGCTCTAACTTCTGAGAGGAACAGCTAAACAAAATATATTGAGTAAGAGGATATAGTGCCAGCCTAAATATTCAGTCACCAGGCAGCCTCTGGAACAGGGCAGAGGAACACAAGGACACCTGTTCCCTGGGAATCACGAGATGCTACACCACGTCTGCGCCAGGGCTGAGAAGGCACATCTGAGCTGAGGGGCCACACGTGTGCTGGTTGGTCTACTGGCAATCAGTCGGGTGGGGACATTGAGGAAGCATCTCCACGGAACTATCCCTCTGGGTGGGGACAGGCAAGAGGGAGAAAGTATGGGCCTTCATGCCAGCCTAGGTTAAGATCTTAGCTCAGCCACATAGTAGGTGGGTGACCTTGGGCAAGATTCACAATCTCTTAGCAGCGTGGCTTCCTCATTTGCAAAATGGAGGTGTGTGGTCCTTGTCTCCTAGAGTCATTGCAAAAATAAAATAAAGAATACAACAAGTGTCTGCCACTGCTTCTTCCTCTTCATGAGGCAAAGTTGAGCGTCACCTACTCTGATTGTAGAGGGTCATTCCAACCCCATGGCTCCTTGTCTAGTAAGAGAAAGCAGCAGTTCTGGTCTGATGGGACCAGAGGGAGCGAGGAACACTGGACAGAGTGCCAGGAGACAGGCCTCAAGCCCAGCCCCGCTGACCCACCCCGACCCCCGCTGGCCTCGGATTCCTCCAGTGTAAGTACAAGACTGGGGCCAAGTACCCCCAGTCTATTCAGCTGGTGCACTTTGGCCCCTCTTGAAAACTTGCCCCTCTTCTTTAAAAAGCAAATGAGATCTTTTTTTTTGGGGGGGGGGGTTGTGTTTCTTCCACACTCACATCCAAAATGTTTTCCTGTGTTAATTTATTTGGCTAAGAAGCTCTGTGGTGAGCGACACCAAACAGGAAATGACTGTCATAGCAGCTGTCTGCAAGTTTTGTTTTTTTTAAGGTTTTCTCCTGCCCAGCGCACCTTCTCTGTACGGCTCAGTATGAAGTACAGGCTAAGTGGAAGGGGAAAAGGAAGCACATTTTTAGATGGGAACATTTTCCTTCAAGTTCAAAGTTTACTGAAGGTTAAGAATATGACTATCCACGCGGCAATATCAGGTGCCTTCTTCCCACCCTAGGGCCTTTGCACGCTCAGATTGCCCTCTCTGCTGTTTTTCTAGTTAATTCTGGTTCTTTGGTATGAACTCAAGCATCACTGCTTCCCTTTCCCAGGTCTGACTGGCTCATTGGTGCTATGTTTGTGTAGAACTTTCCTTAAATGCATGCATCTTGGCTTGCAATGAAATGTTCATTAGCGTGAGTTTTTAGTTAATGTCTCCTTGGCTTCTTGCGACTGCTCGGCAAGGGCAGGGACCTTCTCTGGCTCCGCTAGCCACCATATCCCCAGTGACTACCATGGAGCAGGCACACGTAAACGTTCAGCCCGTGTCTACAGAATGAATGAGTGGATGCCTACCTCTCCCACAGTCTGGCAGCCCAGGCACGACACAGTGTCTGGGGCAGCTTGTTGGCCTGGTCCTCTTCCTCGCGGGGATCTGTACCTCCCTCTTCTCCAGGGCCTTTTCCTCATCCTACCTCAGCATATGGGAAATTGATTCAGGCCCAACACTGGTGCTGGGGCCCACAGCAATCCCCTCTGGTAACTTATAACCTCATGGGGAGGAAGGGACCTCAGAGAGACTTTTTCTTTTTTTTTTTTTTTTTTTTGATACTGGGAATTGAATCCAGAGGTTATCTACCTCAGAGGCACACCCCCAGTCCTTTTTAATTTTTTTTTTTTGAAGCAGGGTCTCACTAGGTTGTTAAGAGTATTGCTAAGCCAGGTGTAGTGGCGCACACTTGTGATCCAGTACTTGGAGGCTGAAACAGGAGGATCAAGGTTTCTCAGTCAGCGTCAGCTACTTAGTGAGGACCTCCACAACTTAGTGAGACCCTGTTTCAAAATAAAGAATAAAAAACAGGGCTGGGGGTGTAGCTCAGAGGTAAAATGCCTTTGGGTTCTATTCCCAGTACTACAAAAAAAAAAAAAAAAAGAAAAAAGAAAAGAGTATTGCTAAGTTACAGATGGTTTTAAACCTGTCATCCTCCTGTCTCAGCCTCCCAGGTACTGGGATTAAAGGTATGCACTACCATGCCTAGCTTCTGAGAGACTTTTGAAGGCCAAAAGGAATGAATTCCTAATGGTAGAATTTCAGGCACTCTGAGTGGCAGTGGGGAAAAAGGCCAGCCTTGCTCCTAACACAGTTTCAATACCTGTCCTCAAACTCTGACTCTATAGACAGCAAAATCTTTGGAGCCCCATTGGAAACGAGTATTGTATTATAGCACCGTGTGTATGTGTGTGTGTGTCTGTGTGCGTGTGCCTGTCTGCCATGTTCAAGTGTGCACAAGCATACCTGTGTGCGTATTATGCCCTAAAAGGAGCAGGAGGCCAAGACATAGACCCTGACTTGAAAGGCCTTCAGGAGAAGTCAGGGTCCTGAGGATCTGGCGCTGGGCAGCTCACCAGACTTGCGTGCAAATATGGTAACAGTCCAGTCTGCCTCCCGGGCTGGCCCTGCCCTCCCTCTCTAGGCTTGCCTTGGCTCGTCAATGTTACGGAACAGGTTCCCATTCCTAGCTGGGGTTTCACGCATCACATGGGAAAGGCCCAGTCCCATGTGCTCCCAGGAGGTGCGTGACCTGCTGTCCCAGGCCTGGAGCCAAAGCCAGTTCTGGAACCAGAAGAGCTGGGGCTTGGCTGTGGATTCCGAGCCAAAGGAAGCCCCCACCCAGCCAAGAACAGGGCCAGGGCCAGAGGGTGACGCCTCGTTCTCAGTCAAGGGTGTCTTGAGCGTGAGGCCTGGGGCTGCAAGGAGGAGGCCATGGGCGCTGTGGGTGGGGAAAGGAGCAAAGGGGAGGCACCAGCCATTTGGGAAGAGATTCTGAGCGAGCCACCCCCTGCGCCGAGTGGGGAAGTGGGAGTAAGTTCCTGGGATCCCTCAGCAGCTGGAGAGGAAAGTTACCTAGTGGGGCTTCTGAGAGGTGAGCAGACTTGGAGGAAATTGCCAGCCTAAAAAAAAAAAAAAATCAGAGATTCCCCAAAGAGTTCTGGTATTTATTTGGGAGTAGCAGAACAGCACAATGGGCAGACTTGTGCTGTAGTCAACTATGTACATAATCAAGGAGACTGAAGCAGAGGGAAGTTTTTAAAGACAAAAATAAGGAGGATTCTCAGAAAATCAAGGGTTGTATGTTTTCTCTCCTACGTGGAAGCTAGAGAGAAAATAGGAAACAAAAGGAACTTTAGATAAACAAGGAGAAAGACCAGTAGAATGGTGGAAGGGGACTGAGGAAGAGAGGTGGGAAGGGGAAGAAAGACAGCTGATGAAGGAAACAGTTCCTTCATCTAAGGAAACATCCATAGATGAAGGCGTCACTGCCGAATCAGGAATAATATCACAGGTGAGCGGGGTGGGACCCAGAGGGAAACATACAAGTGTGTGTGTGCGTGTGTGTGTGTGTGTGTGTGTGTGTGTGTCACACTGAATCACTTAGATCCTCACTATGATATATAATTACAGTGCACCAGTAAAAGTATTAAAAATAAATAATCTCAGAAGAACAAGGAGGATTATGTCATATATTTTGACACAGTAATTTTTGGCCACGGTGATTACAGAATGACGTCAGTCTGAGGTTAGACATTGCTGGGCAGATGGCCTTGCTGAAGTACTTTTTGTATAAGTTTGTGGTGGGCTCTGTCTGGGGTCTGACAGAGTCTTTTGAGTTACTATCAGGCATCATATGTAAAAACCCTTCTTTTATAATCTCCCAGCTTTATTTACTTTCTTTTAATTTTTTTTAGTAGGGTTGACACAAGCAACTCCATTTTGACTCTGACAACTTTTGGGTTTTTTTTTTTTTTTCATGAAACTTGAAGAAGATTAAGAATCATTCTGGAAGGCAGTTTGGCAGCACTGTTTTATGTGTGTGTGAGGGTATATGTGTGTGTGTGTGTGTGTGTAGTTCTGGGTATCGAACCAAATGGTGAGGAAGAGGAAGGGGTGAGAACACTAAGTTTTTGAGAAAGGGTCTCACTAAGTTTTTGCAGCTGGCCTAAAACTTTTGATTCTCCTACTTCAGCCTCCAGAGTGGCTGGGATTACAGGTGTGCACCACTGTGCCTGGCTGGCAGATCTTTTCCACACACAAGAGTTAATAGCATCTGATCCTCATTCCAGCTCTGTATTTCCCTTCCTTCCTTCCTTCCTTCCTTCCTTCCTTCCTTCCTTCCTCCCTCCCTCCCTCCCTCCCTCCCTCCCTCCCTCCCTCCCTTCCTTCCTTCCTTCCTTCCTTCCTTCCTTCCTTTTTGGTACTGGGGATTAAACTCAGCGGCATTCTGCCTCTGAGCTACAATCTCAGTCCTATTTTCATTCTCTGTTTTTGTGGTACTGGGGATGGAACTCAGGGGCATTCTACCTCCCAGCTACACCTCCAGTGCTATTTTGTTTTTTTGAAACAGGGTCTCACTGAATTGCCAAGGGCCTCACTAAGTAGCTGAGGCTATCCATGAACCATGATCCTCTTGTCTCAGCCTCCCAAATGCAGGGATTACAAGTGTGCGCCACCAAGCCTGGCAGTTATTTTTTCTTTTGAAACAGGGTCTCACTAAATTGCTGAGGCTGGCTGGGAACCTGTGATCCTCCTCTCGGCCTCCCAAGTACTGGGATTACCGGCATGTGCCACCATGTCTGGCTACTCGCTACGTTTCTTTGAGCTGACACATAACAACCCTCATCTAGTCAAGCCACCTCATTTTAGAGACAAAGAAAGAGCTGAGGTTGGAGCCAAAGGACTGATTGACCAAACATTTTGTCTCTCAGACCAAAAAAAAAAAAAAAAAAAAAAAAAAAAAAACAGGAAGGTGAAGTAAGAGCTCTGAATGCAGCATGTGGGGAATGAGCTCCGTAGACCCAAAATAGACTTAACCAGGGCAATGGTGATCTGGGGCTGATGGAGTGATTAGCTGCCTCCAGAGGATACTCAATTGCCAGTTCCCTGCCTGCAGACAAGAGAGTTGCTTAAGACAGCAGGCTGGGGTGCGGCTAGCAGCAGACAAGAAAAACACTTGGCCAGGGAGGTCACCTTGATCCAAGGAAGCCCATTGTGCTAAGATTAGAGCCTCCCGGAGGTTGGGAAACAGGTCGGGACCTTGGTGGGTCCCCAAGCCACTGGGGAAAATGAGATGTGGATCCTTTTCAAATTTTAATCTTGGTTGAGAAAATGAACAGATTGCTTCTCCTTGGCAGGCATGAAGCTTTTCAAGCCCAGCCGGGCTGTACACACCGAGGCATTCTGCCTTCGCAGTTCACCTCTCAGCTCCTGAATGCACCTTTTGCCCTATTAGGTCCTGGGTTTTTTTTTTTTTTTCTTATTTTTTATACTTTTTATTTTTATGGGGATCATATTGAAAATGGCATCAGTCAGACAGTGTTTGGTGCCCTCCCTCCCACCCGCTTCCCCTTCTCCCCCTCCCAACAATGAGTGTCCAGGTTGACCAAGCTACATTCATACTTCTACACATATTTGAATGTAGCTCCATTATCTCCTGTTTTTAAAGGCAAATTTGTTTTCCACCTGGGAAGAAAAAGGAGACAGATACCTAATGGTCCGAAAGGTCGCATTAGCATTTCCTCCTGGTAATTAAGACTCTGAGCTGGACAATCATTACTTTCTTCCCCTTAAGATGATAGACGCCTGGCCTGTTTCTTTCCCTGGACCTCAAATACTTGTTTTTTGAGTGTGTTTTCGGCTGTAAAATCTGGGAGAAACACAGGAAAGGCAAAAACAGAGGGGTTTGGAAATAAAACCCTCCTTCAAAGGGCTGAGTGGGCATAGTCTGCAGAACAGAGATGAATGGAAAGTTTACTCACTTGCTTTCCATGTAGCCAAGGACAGAGCATGGGATCAAAAAAAAAAAAAAAAAAAAAAAAAGAAAATGACATGCATGCACACAGCACTTGGTGCCCCCTCCCCACTTGCCCCCTCCCCAATACAGAATAATGGGATTGACATTGGTATTTTCACATAGGTACACATAGTTGATGGTAGTAATTCTATTAATGAACCTCATTCTTCCCCTTTCCTTCCCTTAGACCTCCTCCCTGGCTCCACTGAGGTTTCTCCTCCATTACCTAGAGTTCCTCTGATATCCCGGTTACTCCCTAATTTGAGCATATTAGAGAAAATATATGACCCTTCACTTTCTGTGGCTGGCTAATTTCAATTAACATAATGTTCTCCAGGTCCTTCCATTTTCTTGAAAAATGACACAATTTTGTTCTTTACTGCTGAGTAGAATGCTATTGTATTTCTATCCCATAATTTTGTAATCCGTTCATCTGTTGATAGACAACCAGATTGGTTCCATACTTTGGCTATTGTGAATTGTGAACATGGCTATGCATATATTACTGTAGTTCTCTGATTTCAGCCCCTTTAGAAAGACATCCAAGAATAGTATAGCCAGATCAGCTTTTAAAACATTTTTAAAATTTTTTTGTGGTACTGGGGATGGAACCCAGGAGAATTCTACCTCCAAGCTACATCCCCAGTCCAATTTTTTTTTTTTTTTTAGTCTTTTTATTTTTTGAAACAGAGTCTCACTGAGTTGTGAAGAGCCTCTCTAAGTAGCTGAGGCTGTCCACAAACCGCAATCCTCCAGTCTCCGCCTCCGGAATCCTGGGATTACAAGCATGCGCCACCATGCCCGGCCTCAGATCAGCTCTTTTTTTAAAAAAAATTATTTTTGAAACAGGTTCTCACTAAATTACTGAAGGTATCACTAAGTTGCTGAGCCAGCCTCCTAAGTACTGGAATTACAGATATGCACCACCACGTCTAGCTCTGGATAGATCACTATTTGTCCAAGTGGGTCTAGGGGAGACATTTTCTGAGGGTTGGGGGTGGGTCTGTGACACAATAATGTTTTTCTGTTCTGTGTCTGTGCCTCTCTTCTCTACCGTGGGCCCTTTGAGCTGTTGTATTTAGTGAACTGAGTACCACTTCCATGGAGGAACAGCACACAGTCTGCGGGCCAGGCTAAAAATGAGCACGTTGCCTGGGGCCACCTGAAACCATCTTTTTGCTACCTCTCCTCTGTGCAGCAGGACGAGTGACTGAACATGAAATCTCCCCTTTGCAGGCAGCACGGAAGCCTCAGAGGTCACATTGGGGTTTCCGAGGGCAAAGACATCCTGTTCTGAGATTTAAATAGACAAGCCTAGTTTTTAAGAAGTGTGAAGTCATCTGCAGAGGGCTGCTGGAAAGTGATAATAAGGGAATCCATGGCAGAGCTTCCCATGAGAGGCTCCGGGAGATCTTTATGGTGGGAATGCCATTCCAGTTGGTAAGAGTGTCTGTGGCTCTTACAGTGGAAGCTCTCCTTTCATCCCCAGAGCAGCCCTGCCAGGTGGGGATTGTCATCCCAGGCTGCAGAGAGAAGACCTTGGCTACAGCAGAGGAGAGCGACCGAGCTGGCCCATACGGAGGCTCATCTGGGTTAAGCGCATGCTCTTTCTATCATAGCAAATGATGGCCAAGGAAAGACCCAAGTCGGCTGACTACCGTGTGAGACTCAGAGGTTGGCTCCTTGGAGCTTCGATCAGGCAGAAATCTCATAGATGTTACTCCTTGTCATTGAAACCCAATGTTTTCACCTATCTTCAAGCTGAAGCGTGCCAGGTGTGGTGTTGACATGGCTACTTGATGCCTGCCAGGGAGGAGGCTGATGAGTAAACTCTAGGACTTCCCTTGGCTTCCAAGGCTGGGCCTGGGGAGTTACATGGAAAAGAGGAAAAAAGAGAAGTCACCTGGAGAAATTCGAGAAACTGTTCCTTTAGAAGTCAAACAATAGAGCCTGGCATGGTGGTGCACGCCTGTAATTCCAGTACTTGGGAGGCTGAGACAGGAGGATCACAGGTCCAAGGACAGCCTCACAAGTAGTGAGACTCCCATCAACTAGTGAGAACCTGTTTCAAAATAAAAATAAAATAGGGCTGGAAGTGTAGCTTGGAGGTAGAATGCTCCTGGGTTGAATCTTCAGTTACACACACACACACACACACACACACACACACACACGTGTCAAGTAATAGAGATGCTGAATGAAGCAGCTACCCTGCTTGGTCCTTGAGGCAGCCAAGCCTATTGGGGATGAGACTGATGCTGTTGAAACCACGGCCATCTCTCCCACCTTCTCATGGCCCTTGTACCTCCAGCACAGCAACTGTTTCACACCCTGCTTCTCCTGAGTTCTGCACCCTCTCCTCCCTGAGATCAGGAGCTGTTGGGACGGGCTGGCTTCCTCTCCAGGCTTCCAGAGCACAGGTAGAGGCCTGGCTACACGGAGTTGCAAAGAGTTCATTTTAGAATTAGCTCAGAGAAGTCTTTGGGGCTGGTTTGATGCAAACTGTGACCTTAAAATTCTACAGTTAGAAAAAAATATATGTGGCTCACCACTTTAAAGTTAGCTGGAATAATAAGAATAGAGCTCTAGCTAGGAGAACTGATTCAAACTTTCTGGTTGAGTGATTTGGGGCAAGTCATTTAATTTATTCACGCTTGAGCTTTTTGCATAGAGGATGTGACCTAATTAATCTAAGGCTTATTAAGAGAAATAAAGGAGATCACATAGATGAAAAACCTTTGTACATGGGAAATGGATGGTGGAGAATTTTTGTACTATTGAAAAAATTATAATGAATGAGCCTAGTTATCATGGCAGGCCTAGGACTTTGTTTTGATTTTTTTAAAACATTATGTGCCCTTTACAGTCAGTATCCTCTAAATGTACCTCCAGGTTGGAGTTTCCTGATCTCTAGTATTGTACTGAAGTCATCCTCATTTGAGTTCTTTCTGATGTCCCAGCTTCTCCTCTCCTGTCTTCTACTTCTGAAAGGCCCACTGAGGCCTCCCCCCTAGAATTTACACCAGGAATTGAAGGAGATCAGGCCTGACCATGGAGGGAGCCCAGACTGGAGGCCTCTGCCCACCTCTACCAGGGCATTGCTATATCCACACACCTGTCTGTCTACAAGTCATTCTCTCCCACCAGCCTAGGAGCTTCCTAAGGACTTGGGCAGTTCCTCTCCATTCCGTATCCCTAGTCTCTGGCCCACAGGAAGTGATAGGGAAACCTGGCTGAGCTGGAGAGTTTTGTGTAGGGCAGCTTATCCAATTGGGCAAGCATTAAATCCATCACTCCAATCATTAACCTACTAGCTCACAAAATATTACCTTCTGCTTCAGTGGGAGACTTTCCAAGGATAAGAAAACAGCTTTCCAATGTGCGCATGTATTTATTAATGTTTTAAAAGAAGAAGGACCTGAAGCCGGGGAGGTCCAGAGCCAGCAGCTGGTGTTGCTCCCGTCAGCTGGCGGAGCTGGTGCGGCTGCTGAGAAGCAGGGCAGGAACTTGGGAACCCGCTCTGTGCTTGACGCTAAAATGACAAATCCCCCCCCTTTTTTTTTGGAAGGGGAGTAAAGGGTTTATTGGAAGCAGCAGGGAATGGGGCAAGGGTGGCTGAACACCCCCAAAGGGGCTGGGACTCTGGGGTCCAGCAGCTGCCTTCAGGACAATACTTGAGAGTAGCCCAAGCCGAATTGCCTTCAGGTGCAGGCTGCTTTCTTCCGGAGTCCGCACGATCTGCCAGAAGGGAATAGAGAAAAGTGGCTAAACACCCCATAGGGGCTGTCGGAACTCCGGGGTCCAGTAGCTGCCTTCAGGGTCACTACCCAAGTGTCACCCGAGCCAAGTGCCCATCAGTTGCAAACTACTTTCTCCCAGAGTCCACGCGATCTGCCAGAAGGGAGGTACAGGTCACCCCTAGGGGCCTGGCCAGCCATGATGTCCAGCAGAGGCCTTCAGGTCACTACTCGAGAGTCGCCCGAGCCACATGCCCTCAGATGCACTCTCAGACCCTGCAGCTCCTCAGCGGTGTGCAATGGAATTAAGGGCAGGCCAGGGCCATCAGTCAATGTTCTTTGCACATAAGATGGATGCTGGTCCCTGCAACGACAATGAATCCCCAGATCTTTCATTTAGAAGAAACTTAACAGGAGGTCTCTCAGGCTGCGATCTCCGGGAGAGAAATGACCCCCTAAACCTGTTTCCTCCTTGCTCTGGACGGATGACCCTGAGGCCCTTTCTGGACTAGCTTAGAAGGCTGGAGAGGCCTCTGCTGTCCCTTCCCGGGAAGGCGAAAAACCAAGGACTCCATCTCCTCCCCAGGATGATATTCCTTAGCTGTTGCCCCATCTGGGCAAAATCTGGCTTCAGGCTCTCCTCTGGAGCAGATGGTGGGAGAGACGTCCAAGGAGTGAGGATTAGGACTTTGGGAGTTGGTTTTCAACACAGATGTTGAGAAAGTAACCTAGAGCAGGAGGAGTCTGCACTTTGTAAACTAGTTTTCACCTTCCATGTTTGCATCTTACTTGTTTTTCCTTCTTTATCATTGGCAAAGACAGACTCCAGTTCCAGCCTCCTTCCTGTATTCACACCTTTTGCGCATGTCTTTGTGGTTCTTTTCATTAGACGCAGAGTTTTCTGACTTATCTCTTGACTTTGGGCTTGTTCTGTGGCTTGCTTTGGTCACTGGCTGTAACAGACATGTAGGCAAGGATTTGACATGTATTTGCACGGGTGGGTGTGTGTTCATGCCTTTACCGGCATCACAAGAGGAATTCGCCAGGCTAGCCCTCTGGTCTACAGAGAACAGAAATGAGGCAGATCAGGTGCAATTTACAGCAGAGAGCTGCTCAAACACACTGGGCCCATATCAGACTCCTCCAGCCAATACACTAGCAAACACTAGGGCCATGCATGCTTACTACTGTGAGCCATTCAGATTCTGGGTTTGTTATGTTGTAATAACTGATAAATTAGCACTAATTTCTTTCGCTGCACTCCAATGTTCTCTTTACTGAACTTACAAGTAAAAGAATTTTGCCCAAAACTTGGCTATGATCTACCCTTGAATCAAGACATTTCCAAGTGCAGGAAGCCGCCTCCAGGTAGGAGATGCTGAACATTCTGGAATAAGAATCTGGTATTGAGTAAACAGGTTGTTGCAAAATGAATGACTCCATTCTCTCTTTGGGCTAAAGCTTTAGAGTGTTCAAAATTTGGTGAGAGAAACTGAGACTGCTTGGGTGGGAGTTTTTGGATATACCTGGAATTTGTATAATCCAAAATGTGAGATGGGAGGCTCCACATGAACTGCAGGGCAGGAAGAACACAGGCACCAGCAAGCTTCCTCTTGCTTCTGGGAAGGACCCCTGTTTTGTTTTGTTTTGTTTTGCAGCTCTGGGGACCAGACTTGAGGCCTTGAGCATTCTATGTAAGGGCTCTACCACTGAGCTACATTCTCCAGTCCTTTTTGTTTTTTATTTTATTTTGAGACAAGGTCTTGCTAAGTTGCCCAGGCTGGCCTCAACCTTATGATCTTCTTGCCTCAGCTCCTGAGTACTTGGGATTATAATTATGTTATTTAAGTACTTAGTAAACATGATTTAAACTTAGCATTTTAGTTCTGATTATGACATATATACCCATTTGAAAAACAGAAAATAATAAAGAAGAAAATAAAAAAGCCCTATAATTATCACATGTAGATAATTACAATTGGCATTTGGAACTTTCCCTTAGTTTAAAAAAATGTACCTTTTCCTGCTTTAAAAAAAAAAAAAAAAAAAAAACCTCATATTCTAAGAATTCTTCCATTTTTTTTCTTTTGTGGTACTAGGGATTAGACCCAGGGACATTTTACCTCTGAGCTACACCTACAGCCTTATTTATTTACTTATTTATAAACAGGGTCTTGCTAAGTTGCTAAGGCTGATCTTGAACCTGTGATCCTCCTGTCTCAGGCTCCAAGGTACATGTACCACCATGCCTGGCTGCTAAAGACTCTTTATAAACATTGGTTTTAATGAATGCTACTATTTCATATATGGTTGTCCTGTTATTTGTGTTTCCAATCCTCTAATGTTAGCAATTTAGCTATTTCTAATTTTTTACATTTTAAAAGTAAATAATATTTAAATACATTTAGCTTTTATTTTTGTGGTACTAGAGACTGAACCCAGGGATCTTCTACGTCCATGCTAAACCCCCAGATTATATTTTATTTTTTACTTTTTTTTTTTTTTTGGTGGTACTGGGGGTGGAACCCAGGGGCTTTCTACCTCCAGGCTATGCTCCCAGAGCTATTTTATATTTTATTTGGAAACAAGGTCTCACTAAGTTGCTGAGAGCTTCACTAAGTAGCTGAGGCTGGCTTCGAACCTGTGCGATCCTCCTGTCTCAGCCTCTCAAGCGCAGGGATTAAAAGCGTGCGCCACCACACCCGGCTTTGAATATACTTTGAAACAGGGTCTCCCTAGGTTAATGAAGTCTCAATACTTGCTGAGGCTGTCCTCAAGCCTGCAATCCTCCTGCCCCACCTTCCCAAGTACTGGGATTACAGGCATGCATTTGGCTTCCTGTTAGCTCTCCTTCTTCTTCTTCTTCTTCTTCTTCTTCTTCTTCTTCTTCTTCTTCTTCTTCTTCTTCTTCTTCTTCTTCTTCTTCTTCCTCTTCTTCTCCTCCTCCTCCTCCTCCTCCTCCTCCTCCTCCTCCTCCTCCTCCTCCTCCTCCTCCTCCTCCTCCTCCTCCTCCGTCGTCTTCATCTTTATTTTGAAACAGGGCCTCACTAAGTAGTGGAGACTGTCCACACACACCTGTAATCCCAGTACTTGAAAGGCTGAGACCAGAGGATCACAGGTTTAAGGACAGCCTCACCAAGTAGTGAGACTCTCATCAAACTAGCGAGACTGCTTCCCCTGCGCTTGGGAGGTGGAGACAGGAGGATCGCGCAGGTTCGAGGCCATCTGCACTGGCTTAAGAGACCCTGTTTCCAAAAATAAAAAAGCATAAAAGAGGTCTGGGAGTGTAGCCCGGAGGTAGAAGGGCTTCCAGGAACCCCAGTACCACAAAAAAATAGAAATAAAAATAAATAAATAAATAAATAAATAAATAAATAAAAATAAAATAGGGTAGGAGTGTAGCTTGGAGGTAAAACACCCTTGGGTTCAATCCCCAGTCTCTCTCTCTCTCTCTCTCTCTCTCTCTCTCTCTCTCTCTCTCTCACACACACACACACACACACACACACACACACACACACACACACACATGCTTTCTGCCCTCCTTTGCATTTCTTTGAACGCTGTGTCATTTAGTCCACACCTGCTGTGAGGAGTGCGACCTTGTGGTCTCTGGGTTTTGCCAGCAACCTGACTGCAACCCTCTTTCTTCCCCCTCCTCTGCTTTGCTGATGACCTTGCTCTATATTTTACTGAGAAAACAGAGGCCAAGCGATGGGACTCCCACCTGCTCCCTGCACATCGGCTTGTTTTGCTGTCCTGTTGTCTGCCCTCCTCCTGTGACTGGACGTTGGTCTGAGGTCAGCCTCTCAGTGTTTGCTAGCCCTCTCTCTCCTCCACGAAGGACTTCCCTCTGGCAGCACTTTCTCTCTCCTGCATTATTGCTATTGACACACAAACGTGCTCTAATGCCTCTCATCTTTATTTTATTTTCGTTTTTGAGATGAGGTCTTGCCATATTGCCTAAGGTGGTCATGAACTTGTGGGCTTTGGGGATCCCCCTGCCTCAGCTTCCTGAGTAGCTGGACTACAGCTGTGCCACCATGCCTGGGGGGAAAGGAGGGAGCGGGGTGAGGCGGGAAGGGGGTTCACCAGGTGCTGTGTGCATGTATGCCGCTATCACGCTGAACTTTATCACTGCCTCCAAATCCCCTTCCTGGTCCAGCCTCTTCTCTCCTTGATGGCAATATCCTCAAAGATTTGCCTCACTAGCTGGGCTTATAATCCCAGCATTCAGGAGACTGAGACAGGAGGATCGCAGTTCATGGACAGCCTCAGCTACTAAGGCCCTTTGCAACTCAGTGAGACCCTGTTTCAAAATAAAGAATAAAAAATAGGGCTAGGGGTGTAGCTCGGAGATAGAATGTCCATAGGTTCCATCCCCAGTATGGCAAAAAAAAAAAAAAAAAAAAGATTTGCTTCACTCACTCACTGACTGTTCTGATCTCTTCTCCCATCATATTCTCTCTCTCTCTCTCTCTCTCTCTCTCTCTCTCTCTCTCTCTCTCTCTCTCTCTCTCTCTCGAGTTTCAGAGGGCCTCACTAAGTACCTGAGGCTGTGAATCCTCCTGTCTCAGCCTCCAAAGTACTGGTTATCACAAGCATGTGCCACCATGTCCAGCTTCATTCTTTCTTCACCACACTTGAACTCAGCCTTCAGTGTCAAAACAGCTGTTTCAAGGTCTTCTTGGCCTCAGGCACCACCTGTCATTCCTGGGCTCTTACCTCATCCTGGCTTCTGGGATACTGTTGATTTTCATTCTGCATATTGGTTATTCTTTATCAGTTTCTGCTATTTCTCTGTATCTTCGTATCTTCAGGTTGGAGGCCTCAAGGCTGAGCCCTTTATTAACACTCATTTCCTTCAGACCAACTCAGTCTCATGATATTAAATGCCATCTATATGCTGATGACTACAATTTTATCTCCTGCCTGATCCTCTCCCTGAACTTTATTGTTGAGATGTAAAAGTTCTTTATAGATTCTGGATACAAGTTTCTTATAAGATATATAATGATTTGCAAGTATTTTATCTCTTCTGTAGTTCACCTTTGCAACTTCTTTTTCTCCTTCCTTCCTTCCTTCCTTCCTTCCTTCCTTCCTTCCTTCCTTCCTTCCTTCCTTCCTTTTTATTGAAATGGGGTCACCCAATGTTGCCCTGGTTGTTCTTAAACTCCTGGGCTCAAGTGATCCTCCTGCCTCAGCCTCTGAGTAGCTGAAATTATAGGTGAGAGTCACCATAGTCACCTGCAATTTCTTTTTCTTTTCTTTTCTTTTTTTTTTTTTTGTGGTATTAGGGGTGGAACCCAGGGGCTTTTCTACCTCTGGGCTCTACTTCCAGACCTATTTTATACTTTATTTGGAAACGGGGTCTCACTAAATTTCTGAGAGCCTCCCCTAAGTAGCTAAGGTTGGCTTTTTTTTAAATTTAAGACAAAAGATAATTTTAATAACAAAATAATTTTATGCTACTTTCCATTTTTCTCTCAATTTTTCTACTTCTTTTTTTTTAACAATTTTTTATTGAACATAAGTAGTATACATTTACACTATATTTGGTGCCCTCTCCCCCCCGCCCCTGTTTCCCCCCCCACCAATGGTTGTCCAGGTTAACCATGTCTTATTCATAATTTTACACATGTTCAGGTGTAGACCTTCATTAATCAAGATCGGCCTTTCTCCTCTCCTATCTTTCCATTAAAACTTAGCTAGTATTTCCCCTCTAATATCTGGGGTCCTACTGGTATCCTTTGTGTTTTCTAGTTTGGGCATATTAGAGGGAACATGTGTATTTTCTCCTTCTGTGCTTGGCTGATCTCACTTAACATGATGCTCTCCAGGGCTTTCCATTTTCTTGCAAATGATAAAATTTTGTTCTTCTTTATGGCTGAATAGAATTCCATTGTGTGTATTTCCCACAGTTTTGCTATCCATTCATCTGTTGATGGTGATCTGGGTTGGTTCCATATTTTGGCTATTACAAATTGTGCTGCTATGAACATAGGTATGCATATGTTGCTGTAATTCTCTGAATTCAACCCCTTTGGAAAGATACCGAGGAGTGGTATAGCTGGATCATATGGTGGATCTATTCCCACCCTTCTTAGGAATCTCCACACAGATCTCCATAGTGGCTGAACTAGTTTGCACTCCCACCAACAGTGTAAAAGAGTTCCTCTTTCCCCACATCCTCGCCAGCATTTGTTGTTGTTTGATTTCTTTATGCTTGCTACTCTGACTGGGGTTAGATGGAATCTCAGTGTAGTTTTGATTTGCATCTCCCTGATGGCCAGTGATGAAGAACATCTTTTCATGTATCTATTAGCCCTTTGTATCTCTTCTTTTGTGAAGTGTCTATTTAGTTCATTTGCCCATTTCTTGATTGGGTTGTTTGTTTTGCTAGTGTAGAGCCTTTTGAGCTCTTTGTATACTCTGGATATTAGCCCCCTATCAGAATGGTGGCTGGTAAAGATCCTTTCCCATTCTGTAGGCTTCCTCTTTAGGTTATTGATAGTTTCCTTTGATGAGAAGAAACTTTTTAATTTGATGTTATCCCACTTGTTTATTCTTGCTTTAATTTCCTGAGCTTTGGAGGTTTTGTTGAGAAAGTTACTGCCTGTGCCAATATGTTATAGTGTTGAACCTATGTTCTCCTCTACTAACTTCACCGGTCGGCTTTAGCTCAGCGGTTACTTCCTCAGATCATTTCCAAGACCTAAGGTTGGCTTTGAACCTGTACTATCCTCCTGTCTCAGCCTCCCAAGTACTGAGATTATAAGTGTGCATCACCACTCCCAGCCCACCCACCTGCAATTTCTTGATAGTGTCCTTTAAAGTAAAAATTTTAAAATTTGATGAAATCCAATTTATCTATTTTTCTTCTGTTTTGTATACTTTTGTTGTCATATATAAGAAATCATTGCCTAAACCAAGCTCATAAAGATTTGAACTTATGTTTTTTCCTGAGTTTTGTAGCTTTAGTTCTTAACATTTAGGTCTTTTGGTCTGTTTTGAATTAATTTTTGTATGTTAGATAGAGGAAGCTGGGCGTGATGGTAGAAACCTGTAATACTAATACTAAGGCTAAGACGGGAGGATTGCAGGTTTGAAGATAGTCTCAGTAAGTAGTGAGACTCTCATCAACCTAGAGAGACCCTGGGGGTGTAGCTTGGAGGTAGAATGTCCTTGGGTTCAATCTCCAATTGACACACACACACACAGACACACACAGACACACACAGACACACACAGACACACACACACACACACAAAATAGAAGAGACAATTATTTTTTCCTTTAGAATGGTGATGGTCTTACTGATATATGTATGAGTTAAAGCTTATTGGCCGGGCATGGTGGCGCACACTTGTAATCCCCGGGGAGGCAGAGACAGGAGGATCGCGCAGGTTCGAAGCCAGACGCGCGCGCTGGCTTAGGAGACCCTGTTTCCAAATAAAAATGTAAAAATAGGTCTGGGAGTGTAGCCTGGAGGTAGAAGGGCTTCCAGGAACCACCAAAAAAAGAAAAAAGCTTATTGAATAATAAGTATTAAACATGTACAGGTTAAATCCGGGCAAAGTGGCACACACCTGTAATCCCAGCACTTGGGAGGCTGAGACAAAAGGATCACAGGTTCAAGGCCAGCCTCACCAAGTAGTGAGACTCTTATCAAACCAGTGAGACTCTGCTTCCAAATAAAAATAAAATAGGGCTGGGAGTGTAGCTTGGAGATAGAATGTCCCTGGGTTCAATCCCCACTGCCACACACACACACACACACACACACACACACACACACACAAACTCTAAAGAAATATGTATAGTTTATTGTATGCTAATTATACTTCAACAATCAGCTTGAAAAAAGAGTGATTTTTAAAGCGGTATCATAATATTACATTTTTATGGCAAGAACATCAGAAAAAAATATAAAAAGAGGGAAGTTTAAAAAATCATCTGTAGCTCCATTATAAACTGCTGGCATTTTGTTGCTTTTCTTTTGTTAGTTTAATTTAGAAAATCTTTATCATGTATTCATATTTCTAAAAAATGTAAAGAAGAGTCTTAATATTTTAAGCATAAAATAAAAAACATTTTAATTAACATTTGTTTAACATTTAGCTAAAGCAACACTAACATTTAGTTAGAAATAGCACATTAAAAGTAATAAAAATGAACGTACCAGTGTGGTGGCACACTGGTTAAGGCTGTTAGTACTTGGGAGGCTGAGACAAGAGGATTGTAGGTTTGAGACCAGCCTCAGCTACTTAATGAGACCCGTTTCAAAAAAAAAAAAACAATTAAAGGGCTGAGAGTACAGCTTGCTCCTGTGTTCAATCCCTAAACCTCAAGAAAAGAAAAAGAATGTGGTACCATATTTGAGCTTGATTTCTTTCTTTTTTCCTTTTCTTTGTAATTGGGATCAAAGCCAGGGCATTGTGCATGCAAGGCAAGTACTTTACCACTGAGCTACATCCCAGCCCAGCAATTCCATGTTTGAAGAGCCTATATGGAGCGGGCTGGAGTCTTAGTCGGGAAGAGATTTATTCTCCCTAGATTCCTTTTGTGCTATTGACTTTTTTTTTCAGTGTGCATGTGTCACTTTTAAAATTTTTGCCGTAATGGGGATTGAACCCAGGGATTTTCTACCTCCAAGCTACACCCCTATCCCTATTTTTTTTAATTCTTTATTTTGAAACAAGGTCTCATTAGGTTATGGAGAGCCTCACCAAGTAGCTGAGGCTGGCTAAGAACCTGTGATCCTCCTGTCGTAGCCTCTCAAGTACTGGGATTACAAGTGTGCGCCACCAAGCTCGGCTATATATCACCTTTTTATAAAATATGTCACTTTCCATTGAGAAGATATCTGACCTTTGTTCTGCCTGAGGAAAAGTGCCTTTAGGGTCGGCATTTTCTGACTGCAGTCACCGAGGATGCATTTGAAGGCGCTCGTCATGCACTTTGACAGCTTTCCTAGCAGTGAAGTCAGGAAAGCAAGAGTCACCATGCTCCAAGACTGAGGACCTGCAGCGAGTCCCACACAGCTGAGGTCCTCACAGGCCACATGGGAGTGAGGGGCTTCCTGCCAGAGGGCCCTCTGCTCACCCTACCCCATCTAAGAATATTTCAAAATTAAGGCTGGGGGCCGGGTGTGGTGGTGCACGCTTGTAATCCCCGTACTTGGGAGGCAGAGACAAGAGGATCGCACTGTTTCGGAGCCAGCCTCGTTGGCTTAAGAGACTGTTTCCACATAAAAAAGTTAAAAATTAGGTCTGGGAGTGTAGCCCGTGGGAGTGTAGCCCGGAGGTAGAAGGGCTTCCAGGAACCCCAGTACCACCAAAAGAAAAAAAAAAAAAAATTAAGGCTGGGGCCAGGCATGGTGGTGCCCACTTGTAATCGCAGCATTTGGGAGGCTGAGACTAGAGGATCGTGGTTCAAGGATAGTCTCAGGCTTCTTAGTGAGGCCCTTTGCAACTCAGTGAGACCCTGTTTCAAAATAAAGAATAAAAAATAGGGATGGAGGTGTAGCTTGGAGGTAGAATACCCCTGGGTTCCATCCCCAGTGCCGCAAAAAAAATAAAAAATAAAAAATAAATAAATAAATAAAATTAAGGCTGGGAGAGGAGCCACTTATCCTCAGATTCCTGAACAAGGTGGCTCTGGTTGGTCCCTCTGGATCAGCCTGACCCAGCCACTGTGCATTATTTTGACCTCTTGAAAGTCTCTTAGGGCCAGGATGAAGAAGAAGGTTTTTGTTTTGCCCTTAAGCCCTTTACTTTCTCATGTTTTACAGAAATACATTTTTCAATACTATAGCAGCTGCTGAATTCCAGTCCAGAAGGAAAAGCATACATCATCCAGGAGTGCAAATGGAAATAAAATTTCAGGTTAGCAGCTCAACCAATAGTAACTGCCTTAGCTTGTTAGGGCCACCATAACAAAGTACCTGAGACTGGTAGCTTATAAAAAACAGAAATGTTTATCTCGCAGTTCTGGAGGCTGGAAGTCTGAGATGAGTGTGGTTGAATTCTGGTGAGGACGCTGTTCCAGGTTGTGAGCTCAGACTCTCACACGGACGGCAGGAGAGTTCTGGGCTCCCTTCTATAAAGGCCCTAATCCATTTCATGAGGGCTCCACCTTGGTAACCTAATCACCTCCATCTTCACCCCCAAAGGCCTGATCTCCTAAGACCATCACACCAAGGTTTCACCATGTGAATGATGGGGGTACACATTCAATCCATAACAGTAACTCCGTGCCAGGTCCTGAGCTGGGTGTTTGGTATGGTGAGTTGGATAACACTGACATGACCCTGTTCTCAGAGATACAAACAGGTAATCAGGTGACCACCATGATTCTGTGTGAGCAGAGACCAGGCACAAGAAGGGAAGTTGGCCCAGTGTTATAGGGTCAGGGCATCTCTGTGTGAAAGTGGCATCCACACAGAGATTAAGGGTGAGAGGCATAGCTGGATGGCAGAGGGCAGAGTGCTCCAGCCAAGGGCAGAGTGGTGGTACCCAGGACAAGAAACGATTCTCATCTCTGAGTAATAGGAAAGTCAGTAAATGCTCTAAGCTGTTGTCATGGTTTGGGTATAGAATGTTTTCTGAAGAGTTCATGCATTCATGTTCAGAGTTGAGGCAATTGCATCATGAAGGCTGCAATCTCACCAATGGATATAAGTCTACTGTAATGGATTTACTGGGTGGTAATCTAGGCAGGTGGGGTACGGCCTTGGGGATTGTGCTTGTGCCCTTGAATCCTCTTGCTTGCTCTCTCTGCTTCTGGCCTCCGTGATGTGAGCGCGCAGGACTTGTTCTCTCTCTCTCTCTCTTTCTCTGCTTCCCATCACCAGGCCCAGAGCTCCACTGATGTAGCTGTCCCAGTGTGGACTGAACCTTTGAAATCTCCAGGACTGTGAGTAAATAAATCTTCCTTTCTTTAAGTCATGTGGTCATAGAAAATAGAATGCCGATTGCAACAGCTGACTTTGGCTGTGTTGTGGCAGAATGGGGGCACTCCAAAGCCTGGGTTGGGGCCAACCTCTCTGAGTATATGGATCATTATGGAGAGAGCCCAAGGTCAGGAGTTCTTGGGAATATGGGTCAGGTCTTTTGGCTGGCCCTATCCATGCTGAGATTTTTGCTTCCTGCCAACCATGGTGTTAAAATAAGCAGCAGTTTTGTCAAAGGAGAAACCAGTACATACTTTGGCATAGTTGGTCAATCAAGTATTTTTAGTCTCCCAGCAATGGGCTGGAGAGTGGAGAGACAGTGAGAGAGTGTTGGAGATCTGTGTGCATGGGCCCCAGATGGTACTTCTCATGGATGTACAACATGAGGTTTGGAGAAGCTGGGGAAGAGCTTTAGGACACCAGGACCTTCACCAAATAGGGCTGCAAATGAGAGGAGGCCAGGCCACAATGGTAGAGGTGAGCATGGGTTTGTCTGGGCCTGGTCCTAAGTTAATAATTTAAATAATGTGTATTGGCTGTTTATGTGCTAGAATCTAGCCTAAGTATTTCACATATATTAACTCAATAAATGTGTTTGTGAATTCATTATCACACTCTATGATTACATGGAGAAACTGAGGCACAAAAGGGTAAAGTATGTTCAGTCAGGCCACCTGGTGCTGTCCTCTGTCTCTCTCCAGGAGTTGTTCTGGGTTCTGGAGATGCAGCGGTGAGTGGTCAGGACCAACAGAGTTGCTGCTCTCTTAGGACTTAAGTTCCAGGGGGAAAATAGGTAAGTTCCAGTGGGCTTAAAGATAAGAAAGTGAATAAATAAGCCAGGCACAGTGGCATATGCTCATAATCCTAGCACTTGGGAGGCTGAGACAAAGGATCACAGGTTCGAGGCCAGCTTTGACATCTTATTGAGCCCTTATCTAAAAAAAAAAAGTTAATTGTATTGAAAATGGTTTATTTTTCCATATGGCACCTTACATTATTACTTTATTAATGGTGTGATTCAATGATCAGAAATTCTTAGTTCTAACTGATAACAACTGATCAGTCTTTCCCTCAATCATCGTTTTGTTGTTATTCTCATTTCTGATCTACTCCATCCTTGAAAGTATATTTTACTTTTGACATTTACATTGGGAAAAACTTAAAACTTAAAAAATAAAATAGGGCTGAGTTGTGGCTCAGAGGTAGAATTCCATTCCCAGTCACCGCCCCCCCCCCATATAATGAAACAAATAGACAAAAAATAATTTCAGGGAGTGACAACAGCTATGGAAAAAAGGACAAGTGGGGACATGTGACCAATAACGAGGAGAAAAGGAGGCCAGTGGATGGGTGGCCATGGGAATGAGCAGTTGGGTGTGGAGGGCTCTTCCCCTTCTAGTCATTTATTTCTTGTTTTGTGTGTGGTACTGGGAGTTGAACCCAGGGACATTTTTTGTGTGTGTGTGAGTCTGGGATGGAACCCAGGGGCATTCGCCCTCCAAGATACACCCCCAGCCCTATTTTTTTATTCTTTATTTTGAAATAGGGTCTCATTGAGTTGCAAAGGGCTTCACTAAGTTGCTGAGGCTGTCCACGAACTGCGATCCTCCTGTCTCAGCCTCCCGAATGCTGGGATTACAAGCGTACGCCACCACACCTGGCTGAACCCAGGGACAGTCTACTTTCTACACCCTCAGCGCTACTTTGAAAGTGTCTCACTAAATTGCAGAGGACCTCCTTAAATAGATGAGGCTGGCCTCGAACCTGCAATCTTCCTGTCTCAGCTTCCCTTGTACTGGAATTACAAGTGTGAGTCACCACGACTGGCTGTGATTTAAATTTTGGATCTCTAGATTTTCTAGCTATTTTTGTTAACCCCTCTATGCTTAATCAATGGTCAGGGCAGGGACCTAGTGAATTAAAACAGGCCCTTAGCACCAGCCATTCAAAAAGTTGCCTCTTGAGGATGCTTCTCTTCCCTCATCTTGATAGATGCTGAGGTTGGTCACCTCTAAGCCATTTTATCCACTCAGTTCTTATTTCTATTTTTATTTATTTATTTATTTGGTACTGGGGTTCCTGGAAGCCCTTCTACCTCCGGGCTACACTCCCAGACCGATTTTATACTTTTTTATTTAGAAACAAGGTCTCTTAAGCCAGCACCACTGGCTTCGAACCTGTGCGATCCTCCTGTCTCCGCCTCCCAAGCGCGGGGATTACAAGCGTGCGCCACCATGCCCAGCCAGACAGTTCTTATTTTTTAGAGACTGAAGCGCTACCTCAAAGTTGGGGCAGTCCTGGCATTTAATGTGTAAAAAAAAAAACAATAAAGGAATGTTTTTTTTAAAAGTTTGTCTCTCTGGGTGTGGTGGCGCACGCTTGCACATGCTTGTAATCCCCGTGCTTGGGAGGTGGAGACAGGAGGATCATACAGGTTTGAAGCCAGCCGCGCTGGCTCAAGAGACTCTGTTTCAAATAAAAAAGTATAAAATAGGTCTGGGTGTGTAGCCCGGAGGTAGAAGGGCTTCCAGGAACCCCAGTACCACCACCAAAAAAAAAAAAAAGTTTTTCTCCATCTGTCTAGTGATATTAGACTTTTTGTCTCGCTATTTGTTATGCAGTTGTTTTTAACATTAAATGTGTTACTACTTAAACTTGAAAAGAGAATCCTCAAGAACAGAGACTCAAAACAGTTGAATTGCCAAATTTCCTCTGCTGATTGTCCTAAAGCTCCTGCTTTTATTAAAGTGTTTATACTTCTGGGATGGGCCAAGAACAGGAAGGGAAAATATCACAATTCTAATGTAATTCAAAGTAAATATCAGAGAAAGGTCAGTGATTTTGGAGGGGACAGGTCCTTTCCAAAATAAACACATGGAGCACAAAAGCACTGTGGGACTTTTAGGAGACCAGCGCCACCTCCTCTTGGCTTGGCCTGCTCAACTGTGTGGTGTCATCCTGGGCCCCACCCGGGAGGTCCAGGAGCTTGGGCATCTGCAGCGAAGGGTTCTGACATAACTCACCGTTAGTGGCGGGGTCACCGAAGGCGGGTGGGAAGTAAGGAAGGCTTAGCAGGCCGGTGGAGCGGACGCCTCTGTGCCTGTGACAGTCCCTGGTGACTAGGCCAGGTGGACCCTGGCTTCACTCTCCTTCAACCCATCTGCGCCTCCACCCTCGTTCGGCCTCCTCCTCATGAAGGGAGGTTAGTTGTCTACAGTGAGAGAGGTGCCAGCCAGGTAGGGCCAGGACAGATCTGGCCACAGATGTGGGAACAGGAAGGAGAGAGGCAAGGCGCAGCAGGATGCTTGTGGTAGTCAGGAGACATACACAAATGTCCAGGCCCGGGTGGTGCGCCTGGATGTGATATCTGGGATGTCGGCAGCCATCTTGCGACTGAGAGAGCAGTGCCAGGGAAGACCCGGTTTTCTCAGTGACGTCGCTGAGTTACCCAGATGGCCAGGCGTGGTGCCACCTGCCTTGGGACTTTTTGTGTATAAGCCAGTGTTGACTCGACTTGGGTAACTTTTGTTTTGTTTTTGTGGTCCTGAGAATTGAACCCAGGGGCATTCTACCTCTGAGCTATACCCCCAGCCCTGTTTTATTCTTATTTGAAACAGGGTTTCCCTAGGTTTATGAGAGTCTCACTACATGCTGAGGCTGTTTTCAAGCCTGTGATTCTCCTGTCTCAGCCTCCCAAGTACTGGGATTATAGGTGTGTACCACCATGCCCAGTTTGACTTGGGTAACTTGAGGTCACCAAATCACCCAGTGCCAGAAGGTGTTCCCTGGGGGACTGTAGCCCCTGCGGTCACTTCCAGGTCTCCTTCTTGGTCCCATGAGTCCTCACCTTGTACCTCTATATTAGTTTACTGTTGCTGCTGTACCATTTTATCGAAATCTTAGTGGCTTAAACCAAAACACATTTATTCTCTTACCATTCTGGAGGTCAAAAGTCTAAATAATGAGGTGTTGCCAGGGATACATCCCTCCTAGAAGCTTCTGGAGAATCAAGTTTCTTGCCTTTTCCGGGTTCTGGAGGTTCCTGCATTCCTTTGTCTTCTTATAAGGACCCCTTGTGATTGCTTTGGGCCCACCCAGATAGTCCAGTGTAATCCTCTTCTCTCAACATCCTTAACTTATTCCATCTGCAGAGTCCTTTTTACCACGTAAGGCAACACACTCACAGACTTAGGGGATTAGGATGTGGTAGGGTATTAATTATCCTAACATTTCTTCCATCAAAAGTTATCTGGGGACCCGGATGTGGTGGTGCACGCTTGTAATCCCAGCATTTGGGAGGCTGAGATCAGAGGATCGTGATTTGAAGACAGCCTCAGCTACTTAGTGAGGCCCTTTGCAACTCAGTGAGACCCTGTTCCAAAATAAAGAATAAAAAATAGGGCTGAGGGTGTAGCTTGAAGATACAATGCCCCTGGGCTCTATCCCCAGTACTGAAAAAAAATATATATATATATATATATATATATATATATATATATATATATATATATATATATATATCTGGGTGTCCCCCTCCTGGCTTCACGGAGGCTGGCATTTCTTACGGCATTCCCTCCAGGGAACAACTTTCATGGACCCCAGCTTGACACAGCCCACCTGGAATTCCCACCCACCATCTGTGCTGGCTCTGCCTGGGCCTGTGTCTGATCCCTGTGGGGAAACGGAGCTTGAGGGTCAGAGAAAGATGGAGATTATGGGTGGAGAATGAACTGAAGCTACTTCAAAGTAGAGAAATAGGAGCCTCGCGTTTTCTCAGAGCAGGGAAGCACAGAAGGATGTCATTGAAAGAGGTTTGCCAGATGGTTTCAATGGGGTTCAGATTTTCCTTAGACATTTTCTGCTTTTGAGGGCCTTCATCGACGTCAGAGCCCTGGTAGCTCTGAGTAGATCATGGTGCTTGGGTGTCTCTCAGGGAGGTTGAGCATTGAAGCTGGACTCCAAACCCAAGAGCCATTTGATCTGTTTCTCATCCATTCTGGGCACTTGGTTAGGTTTAGGCTGGGAGGATTCAGAAGTGCAGGGTCAGCCATTTTCCTCCTTTATTCCACATGCTGGGCTTTGTGCTGGGCCACAGAACCTCATCTACAGATCCGTGTACTCACCACACCACATCCCCGAACCCATTTCTACTTGGCCCTCTGCACGGGTGTGAAGCAGGGTCATCTTGACCATAAAACAAAGGATCGGGACCAGCGTTCACAGCCCTGCATCTTTCAAATATTACAGCGTGTGTGTGTTGGAGGGACATGGAAAAGGAATTTTGGAGTAAAAAACAACGAGGCTAGAGTGTTCCAGAGAGTTCCACCATGATCCCGACCAGAGAAGAGGATATGGTGAGAGTTTGGGCTAAAGCTGGCTTTGGGTGGCCATCTCTGGGTTATGTTGTTCTGGCCTCTGAGGCATCAAAAACTGAGGCCTTGTGGTGACCCTGTCTTTCTCCCTCTCCCCATTCTGCCCTCTTTCAGCCTCCTTTAAAGCGTCCCATGCATAGGGAGATGTGCAAGCTCTATGTGTCAACTTTGCCTCCCTATGACCAAAATGCCTGTCAGGAACAACTGAAGAGAAAGGAAAGGCTCATTTTGTCTCACGGTATCTGAGGTTCCATCCATGGTCAGCTGGCTCCAAGGTAGGAACATCATGGCTGTAGGGCAGGGAGGATGAAGCCGCTCAACTCACGGCAGCCAGGAAGCAGAGAGACAGAGAGAGGCAGGACCCAGGACAGATCCACTCCTCAAGGCTAAGCCCCCAGACACCACCTCTGAAACTTGCTGTTCCGGGGAACATGCTTTCAACACATGATCCTTAGGGGGACATTCTGGATCCAAACCACGGCACTCCACGAGGAGAGACAGGTCTGTGACCCAGGAAAGGAGGAACACAGCAACACAATCTTGTTTGGGAACAAACCGCTTCTTGGAAGCCAAGGCTACAACGTCCATTGGATGTGGATTCTAGTGACCATAACATCTCATCTTTATCTTGGTGAATTCCTAGAGAATTGTGCCCTTCCAGAGAATGCTTTGTTTAATGGCTTAAAGGGGAAGAACAGAAGGAGGCAAGTGGGAGCCTTTCTGCACCGAAGAGTAAGCCAAATGAGTGGTGACATGGCCGCTAGAGGACACGTCACCAGAGCTGGCACCAGTTTGTCTGGCTTCTTGAAAACCACCTGCCCCACGGGAAGTCTGTTTTGCCCTCACGAGGCCCCACTTTTCACGGCTGGGTCACAAAATCTATGCCCTTCCCCCCTTCAGAGAAAACTGTGGCACATCAATGAAGACGGCATGTGACAAAAGAGCTTTAGGAAGAGATGAGAATGTTAAGCTGAGAACTTTTTTAAAAATATTTTTATTGGTGCATTAGAGCCTCCCATCATAACGCAGTTCACAGCGATAGTGACAGGTGCACACAGTGCTTGGGGGTCGAGCTGAGCGCCTTCTGCTCACAGAAGCGTGCCCAGCCCAGAGCCTCGTGCTGTCCAGCGCCAGCTGCTTCCCGCCTCCGAAGCCCGACTCTCCTGGATGGATCACACATGCAGGTGCGTGGGGGGCCTCTGGGAAGGCATCAGGATCTTCAGACAGCCATATCTGAAGGAAAAGACACACAGTCTGGAGACCCAACACACTGAAGAGGGGGCTCTGACACACCGTCTGGGCATTTGTCAATGTCCTGCTGAGAAATCTAACTGAGCTTGTCTGTCAGCTGTGCTGGGCGCCTGTCAAGGATGGCTCGGGAGACCACTGAGGACTTCCCAGGCCCGCGGAGTCTGACGCATCCCACGTCAGCCAGGATGATGATAGATAGGTTGGATTTTAGACAGAGAACAACAAACCGATGGGAACTAGCTTACCAGATGCTTCAGGGAACTTTCAACATCATGCTCCTCCTTTCTCTTTATCTCCTTTGCCACACCGGGCAGCAAAACAGCTAGGAAACCGCAGGCTCCAAGGAGTCCCTGGTGAGGGCGGGCGACACTGCTGAAGGGCTGGGTTCTCAGGAGTCAAGAGACAGTGAGGAGCAGGCACATGCGCCCACAGTGGGCATTTCAGCCAATTTTTTGAGACCCAAAAGGGGAGCTGGAAGTGTCAGGTATTGGGGCTCAGAATGTGACCACCCAGAGGCCTTTCTGCCCCTGC